>NC_142951.1:30135060-30240720 GCF_046866305.1 Octopus bimaculoides | reverse complement strand
AAAAAGTGAAAATATATTATTATTTAATATCCATCTTCCATGCTGACATGTGTGAGAGAATTTGATATGATCCATTGAGCTCCAATTTCTGCTTTGGTTTAGTTTTTACAGCTGGACACCCTAACACCATCTACTTTAAAGAATGTACTGGGTGTGTTTTTTTCCCAAGGCACCAACACTATGGAGTAAAGAGCTCTATCAAGCTTTACTTTTGTCACTGCTCAAATTGGTCACCTAACACTTAGATTGTACCGAGTGGCAGTGGCGGTGGGCTGTCTGGTTGTTCCTGAAGCAAAACACCATCTCACCGGTGTAAAAGAACAGATATATGTTTTTCGAGAGATAGTACTGGAGGATGCTTGCAAAAGGATAAAATGGGGACAGAATAGTCATATTGGGATGACAGGACCGATCAGTGTTGACTCAATGGTAAACAATAACAACACCATGATAACTCTACCAATGCTTTCTTTACCTCATGTATGCATATACTCAGTGGTGGATTGGCCAGGTTGCCAGCTTGCCCGATGGCAAGTGGGCCCCTGTGTCATTAGAATCCATATATGGGGCCCATGTTTAGTTTGAGAATTTTTTATTCACTCCTGGAAGAATGCATTAATTATTTCAGCCTGGCTGTATTTGTAGATAATTGAAACAAATATTTTTAACAGTAAAAATAATATTAAATTATAGCATTGTAGTTGCGGGTGGACCCCCTTAGTCTCCTAGCAACCAATATTTTCAGACCCAGTCCACCACTGCATATACTAATGCATGTGGTACCAAGTTTCTTAAATTAGATAGCATCGCAAATACAATTCAAAGACAATGAACAAGAAAATGTTTTTTCCTTAAGAATATATATTTATTTCGGATAATGCAATTACGTAATTTTTTATATTATTGAATTTATAAGTTGAATACAAAAATAAAAGATAACACACACACACACACACACAATGGGGTTTATCTTTTTTTGATGTTTATGACAATTGTGACTTGACTTCATTTTGAGATATTTGAAAGCTGACGCTCATTGCTATTGTTGTAGCAGATCAATATACAAATTGCATATCAAGGGAAAAAAAAATTAAGGAAAAAAAAAAAAAAAAAAAAAAAAAGATTTTATATATAACTTTGTGTGTGCGCGCACGTGTGTGTGTATATAGTAGAATAAGAAATAGAAAGTCCTTGGTACAGTATTATATACTTGCGAAAGTTAATAGAAATGGCTTTCCTGATAATTTTTCCGTTTTGACCCTTTAGCATTCAGATTACTCCGTCCAATGGTTTATATATTTGCATTGCTTGAATTAGCCATTTATTACCTTGTAGCTTCAAAATTTCAATGATGTGATTGTCTATCTTTTAGAATGGCATTGTAAGACGGGCCTGAGAGGTTGGATCTGGCCGGATTCAACGTAAAGCAAGTAGAATATTTAGACCGGAAACGGCCGGTTTAAATGCTAAAAGGGTTAATAATTAGCGTTCTGGAGCAAGAACAATCCTAGTAGAGCCAACTTTTGCAAACACCTAATATCTTAAAAACATCCAATTATTAAAAATGGTAAAATTATCAGAAAAACCATTTCTATTAATTTTATCACATACACAATATGCATGTTTGTGTTTATGTGTATGTATAAATTAAAGCAATTTTGTTATTACTCATGGAGGAAGATTCAGGAAAAATATAGATTGTGAAAAAAAAAAAAAAAAAAAAAAAAAAAAAAAGAAATAAAAAATATAGAAAAAAAAAATGGTATGAGGAAGCAGCTTTAATAATAGGTTGGCACTAATGGTATATTTTTGACTTTTTCTTGTAAAAGCCTCTCCATATCAAAGAAAGTCGAGTCAATGCTTATCATATTTTCAATGTGGAGTCGTTCAAGTTTTTGGTGCCACGTAGGATCCTGGGGCATTTCTAACAAGGCTTTCGTTATGGTTTTCTTCACGTCGGCTGAAAGTAGTAAGGAAAAACAAAAAATTGAAATACATATATATATATATATAGGTGGAGTGAAGGCGCAATGGCTCAGTGGTTAGGGCAGCGGACTCACGGTCATAGGATCGCGGTTTCGATTCCCAGACCGGGCGTTGTGAGTGTTTATTGAGCGAAAACACCTAAAGCTCCACGAGGCTCCGGCAGGGGATTGTGGTGAACCTTGCTGTACTCTTCCACCACAACTTTCTCTCACTCTTACTTCCTGTTTCTGTTGTACCTGTATTTCAAAAGGGCCAGCCTTGTCACACTGTGTCACGCTGAATCTCCCCGAGAACTACGTTAAGGGTACACGTGTCTGTGGAGTGCTCAGCCACTTACACGTTAATTTCACGAGCAGGCTGTTCTGTTGATTGGATCGACTGGAACCCTCAACGTCGTAAGCGACGGAGTGCCAACAACAACCAGTGATGTTGCAACTTATTCCTACAGCTGAGTGAACAGTGACCAGCAGCAACATGAAATAAAATGTCTTGCTCAAAAACACAACACATAGCCGGGTCTGGGAATCGAGCTCATTACCTCATGATTGTGAGCCCAACACACTAACCACTGAGCCATGCGCCTTCACATTTAATAGCAAAAGAAGCAGTATTGAACTGTGGGATTCAGCTGTTTCATTGCTAATGAATGTCTGCCACTGAGGAGTCTTAACCAGGGTGAAACCACATGATCTGGTAGTTCCGGCATCTGTAGCTGATGAGTCTCGTCTGACAATGATGTATACGCATGAGTGAATGAAAAAGAAAAGGACATTCAACACATTTAGTGGGAGTTACATGTATTATTTAGAATAATTTGATTCAGTGTTGTGCTACTTCAAGTTTTGTAGGACTCTAAATAGGAAGGTGCAAGAAAGGAAGGAGGGAGGGAGGGAGGGAGGGAAGGAGAGAGGGAGGGAAGGAAGGTAGGTAGTTAGATAGATAGATAGGTAGATAGATAGATAGATAGATAGATAGGTAGGTAGGTAGACAGACGGATACATACATACATACATACATACATACATACATACAATGGTGGAATTTGTGTAGGAAGTATTACACAAAACTGTTCTTATCCTTGTTTCACCTACATTTGCTCTGTAGTTCATAACTGGTAAAACTACTTGGTGTAAAAGTTACCCAACAACTCTACAGAAATCAGACTGAATTGTGAAAAATCTACGTGGAGCTCTAATAAACATAACAGTAGCAATCACAGATCCACTTGCACCCACAAATTCTACTACACACACACACACACACACACACATATATGTGTGTTCTTTTCTGAATTTAATTATTTAAATTCCTCTTTCAAAGAATGAGCTGGTTTCTAACAAAGATACAAAGCTCCATCGTTGGAATTTAGACAATGAAAACAATGTCAGATTTTTAAACCTGAGAAAAGCCTTGCATAGTTTTGCTGTTCTGCTTTTTCAGACTGAATTTGTAATGTGCAAACCAGTTGGTTGAATTCTCCTTCTGATAATCCAAGCTTATCCAGACTGACAGTAAGGTATTTACTTACGAAACCAAGAGCACCCAATTATTATTGATATAAATGTAAAGTTGTAATCCGGATGCAGAAGCTGGAGGTCTCGAAGCAGGTGTCCATAGTTATCTTTCTCTTTGATTTTCAAAGAGATATTCACATCAACAGGACAGCTGACCACTGTGATGGTTAAATACTTTTCCTTGTCTGTCCCAATCAACAATATCAGGCCTGTAATGTTTACACTTGCCAGATGTTTTGATGGGAATGTTCCACTAGTATTCCATGTATGTATTTATGCATATGTGTGTGCAGACACACACATACACATCATCATTTAACATCCGCTTTCCATGCTGGCATGGGTTGGACAGTTTGATTGAAAACTAGTAAGCTGGGGAGCTGCACCAGGTTCCAATCTGATTTGGTATGGTCTCTACAGCTGGATGCCCTTCCTAATGCCAACCACTCCAAGAGTGTAGGGGGTGCTTTTTACATTCCACTGGCACAAGTTACGTAACACCAGCATCAGCTTCACCTACGATCTCACTTCACTTGACAGGTGTTCTCAAGCACAGTATATCACCAAAGGTCTCAGTCACTTGTCACTACCACCATGAGGCCTAAAGTTCAAAGGGTGCTTTTTATGTGCCACCCCTCCTCACCTGCTCCCAAAAAGCTAAGGTCATTTCATCTGCAGAAAAGGTGATGGCTTCAGTTTTGGGGGATGCAAAAGGCTTTGTGTTTATTGAGTATCTTCAACAGGGCCACACCATCAATGAAGAGTACTATGCCAACTTGCTGAAGTAGTTATGAAAGTTTATCAAGACCAAACACCCAGGAAAACTGGTCTTGTTTCATCAGGATGATGCTCCAGAAGGTCCATGGTTTTAAGGGCTGCTGTGCATGACTGGCTCTGAACTGGTTGATCAGCATCCCTATTCTCCTGATTTGGCCCCAGCTGACTATCATCTGTTCCCCAACATGAAAAAAAACACTTGGCTGGGATCAGTATTGCAGTGATGATGATGCCATATCTGCTGCTGGTGACTCTTTTGATCAAAATGTCCAAGGTATGAGTGTCAGCTGAAAAGTTCACAGGCTAACCAAGATACCATCATAGAAAAGGATCATTGTGTTTCAAACAGATTCATTATTGAGCTGCCGAAGCAGAAATATCGTTATGACAACTATTCTGCTCAATACCACAGATTTGCTTGTCAGTTGCTTGACCGTAACCATTTGAGCATGTCCCTTGGTGGCTGACAATATGTGCACCTCTGATCATGAGCAGGAGTAGTGGGGGGAGCATGACAATCAAGTGTCGAGAGGGGTTTTCTTGGAGATTTGAAATAAATATCAGAACAAAAGCAAAGCTTGAAGGAAATATTAGCCATTTTTCATACTTTCTAAGGGTAAGCAAACAGGAAATAACAGTTGCTACCCAAGGCCAAAAATCATGTCTCGCAGTGTAACAGGGTCTGTCTGTCTGTCTGTCTTTGGATGTCCGATCTTCAGGCATAGACTGGTCGTCAGCCAATTCCTTCCATACTTAACCGCTTACACAATGCACACAAACAATCAAGCTTTCTTCCAAATTAAATCCACCCCCCTCCCCCACCCCTCCCCCCACCCAACAATGCACTGCAAATAACTTTGTTCCTCTGTAATCACACTGGGGATCCTTCTACATTCCGGCAACTGTACAGCAGACATCGAGTAACTCGTTTTTTTTTATCTGGATGGAGAGAGGGGGGGGGGAAGCTTTTGTTGCCACTTGCAGCAGTAGCAATAGTAATACTAGTAGTAATACTAGTAGTAGTAGCAGCAGCAGCAGCAGCAGCAGCAGTAGAAGCAGCAACAGCAGCAGTAATAGTAGTAGTTGCAGCAGCAGCAGTAATACTAGTTGCAGCAGCAGCAGTAATACAAGTAGTAGAAGTAGTAGTAGTAGTAGTAGTAACAACAGCAGTAGTAGTAGTAACAGCAGCAGTAGTAGTAGTAACAGCAGCAGTAGTAGTAGTAGTAGTAACAGCAGCAGCAGTAATACTAGTAGTAGCAGCAGCAGTAATACAAGTAGTAGAAGTAGTAGTAGTAGTAGTAGTAACAACAGCAGTAGTAGTAGTAACAGCAGCAGTAGTAGTAGTAACAGCAGCAGTAGTAGTAGTAGTAGTAACAGCAGCAGCAGTAATACTAGTAGTAGCAGCAGCAGTAATACAAGTAGTAGAAGTAGTAGTAGTAGTAGTAGTAGTAACAACAGCAGTAGTAGTAGTAACAGCAGCAGTAGTAGTAGTAGTAACAGCAGCAGCAGCAGTAATACTAGTAGTAATAGTAGTAGTAGTAGTAGTAGTAGTAGTAACAGCAGCAGCAGAGTAGTTGTAGTAGTAGCAGCAGCAGCAGCAGTAAGTTAGTAGTAGTAGCAAGCTAGCAGCAATTGTAGGTGCAGTAATAACTTAGGAGGAAGAGGAGGAGGAAGAGTGGGAGGAAGAGTGAGGTGGTGAGCTGGCAGAATTGCTAGCAGCATTTCTTCCAGCTTTACATTCCAAATTCAAATTCCACTGAGGTTGACTGCCTTTCATCGTTTCGGGGTGGGTTGATGAAATAAGTACCAGTTACAAACTGGGAGTTCGATGTAATCGAGACTAACCCCCCCCCCCCCCCCCCACAATTTCAGGCCTTATGCCTCCAGAGGACTTCCTGGTCGGGAACTATCTTTGATAATTTCCAGATGTCCTTGGCCTGGCAGTGCTACCGGATGGGGGGGATGGGGGGCGCTCCTGGTTCGAGATAAATACTGCAGGCACAGATGTGCTGTGCTGTCAGATGGGCTTGTCCAAGGTGCGTGCAGAGTGATGAAACCATTCTACAAGCTTTTGTTCAGTGTCCAGGCATTGCTGACTTGTGGGGTTATGTCGAACAACTGCTGTCGTGTGCGGGACAGATCCATCTGTCGACCGAGTCTGTAGTGATGACTGCACCACCACCCTCCTTCAATCGGGAAGGCAAGGCAGTTTTCCTTTGCCTGGTGGCTGTGGTGAAAGAAGTTATTTGGTGGACCAGGCTGAAAAGCATGAGGACAGATACATTCCTCTTTGGTAGAGGAAATCTCATTGACTTCTTCAAGTTTCACTCGAAAAGGAAACGGAAAGGGGAGAGGGAAGTGCTGCGCTCGAGTGAGTTCATTGAAAGGTGAGTGAAAGTTGCGAAAATGGCAAGAGTGGATGGTACCCTTCTTAGTGTAGACCTGTGAGTCGGAGAGAAGGAATTGGAGAGGGGACTTGCTCTTGGAGTTTCAGGGAAATCTTGGACAGTGGGGTTCCTCGATCATCCCTAGAGGCCTTCCTGTATCACGAGGGCCACATCTCTATCATCCTCCCTGCCACTTTTTTAAACCTTTGTATGCTACACACATGTCCCTTCTTTTTCAGTGCATACCGTGTGTACTTAATTTCTCTCTCTTTCCTTTTTTAAATCATTTCATTATATGTAAACCCCCACACTTTAAGTCTGTCAGTAATTCCCTTATTTTCTTTGTCCCACACCCTAGACGCCGGTTTCCCCATCTCCGACCCTGCTGTGACAATGCCATTCACACAACCAACGTACAACTGATCCATTAGTTCTAGAGAGCCATTAATGCAATTAAGAGCCACATGATATGCATCTTATTAAAAAATAAATAAATAAATAAATAAAAAAGCCAGGGGTTGGATGTTACAATGACTGAAGTTATTGATATAATGAATTCAAAACAAACAATGCTTTCAACAATCTATGGATTCAACAACAGGTCTTGACATCATTGTTTGGTCAGCTAGAAATAGCAGCCAAATCAGCCTCAAAATTTCAACTCAGAATTTTTGTTTATATAAAAAAAAAAGATGGAATACTCTTTACTCTCTTTTACTTGTTTCAGTCATTTGACTGTGGTCATGCTGGAGCACCTCCTTTAGTTGAGCAAATCAACTCCAGGACTTATTCTTTGTAAGCCTAGTACTTATTCTATCAGTCTCTTTTGCCAAACCGCTAAGTTACGGGGACGTAAACACACCAGCATCAGTTGTCAAGCAATGTGTAGGGGGGGACAAACACAGACACACAAACACATACACACACACACACACATATATATATATATATATACGACGGGCTTTTTTCAGTTTCTGTCTACCAAATCCACTCACAAGGCTTTGGTCGGCCCGAGGCTATAGTAGAAGACACTTGCCCAAAGTGCCACACAGTGGGACTAAACCCGGAACCATGTGGTTGGTAAGCAAGGTACTTACCACACAGCCACTCCTGCACCTATGGTCATAGCTGGAATGTTTTTTTGAGCTTAAGACTGCTTGATCAGATTTGTCCTGGGGTTAAACAATAGCAGCTTCCAAGAAATTCAGACAAATTTTTCCCAGATTCACAGGTAACTTCTGAATGAATAAAACTTATGAAACCCTATTGATATCATCCAGTCAAATAGCTATCATCCTGTCAGATAGCTCTTGTTCTGCTGAATAGCACTCATCCTGTCAAATATCTCTAATCCACCTATGTTATGTATACATTCTTCATAAGACAGGTCCTGTCTTCTTCCTTTATACAAAACAATCATTTTGTAAGATTTACAAAATAATTTGAACGTGAAAAAAAAAAAAAAAAAAAAAATCACTTACAAGGTAACGTTTTCCTAAATACTAAAGGGCTAACAGGCATGGGACCAAGGGTAGCCATCACTTTGAGCTCCCTCTTGTAGTGAGGATGTTGGTGGAAAAAGTCATCGAGGAATCGGGTATCAATTGCAGCAACGTCGGCCCTCTTCGTCAGAAGTAGTTGTAGGGAATTGAAATGAGACCCTGAAAGTTGAAATAAATAATAAATAAATAAATAAATTAATTAATGAACATTGCAGTAATTTTCAGTTAGGATTGATAGTGTGTTATAGCAAGGAAGCTGGATACCTTCGTTATGACGACAATCACCACCGCTACCACAATGACAACCACCACCATTGTTACCACTATTATCATCATCATCATCTCTAACACAACGATCAACATCATCATCACCACCATCACCATCGTTACCATATATATATATATATATATATATATATATATATATATATATATATATATATACGGCAATATGTGTGTAAGTCGGCTTTTTATTAGTGTTAACATAACACCCATAAATGGGTGTTAATATGCTGTAATATTGTAAGTTGTTGTACGAGGGAGATAACTCTCTAAAGGGAAGTAACTCTAGCGAACTTAAATAAGTCAAGATTAATGAGTGAAATACAAGACAAAGTGCTGGGTAAATTAGAAGAGGAGTCAGTAGAGACGAAATGTTGCTAAGCATTTTGCCCAGTATACTAACAATAATAATAATAATAATAATAATAACAACAAGAACATTCAGAGAGTGCAAACCTCCGCCAAGGCAACACCAACGTCCTCTCAATGATTAGCCAGAGATGATTTTTTAAAATGAGAATATCTGAAATAAACTCGACCGCTCTCAAAAACGGTAAAATAATCTAGAATCCTTGTCCGGTACTGGATCGATCCTAAAACCTAATCAGTCCGTGCCAGTCACAAGGCCAAACATCCCTGAAAGTTTCATCCAAATCCATCCAGCGGTTCTCGAGATGTCTTGTCCAAAGACAAACAAACAAACATAACTGAAATAATAATGATTATAACAATCCTATTATAGGCACAAAGCCTGAAATTTTGTAGGTAAGCCGATTACATCGACCCCGAAAGAATGAAAGGCAAAGCCGACCTCAGTGGAATTTGAACTCAGAATGTTGTGACGGGCAGAATACCACTAAGCATTTTGCCTGGCATGCTAACCATTCTGCCAGCTCACCATCTTCTCAATAATAATAGTAATAATAATCCTTTCTACTATAGGCACAAGGCCTGAAATTTTCAGGGGAGTGGGAGAGTAAATTGCATCGACCCCAATGTTTCACTGGTACCTATTCTATTGACTCTGATAGGAGGAAAGGCAAAGTCAACCTCAGTGGAATTTGAACACAGAACATGAAGAGAGACAAAAAGCCATTAAAAATTTTGCCCAGTGTGCTCATGATTCTGCTAGCTCACCGCCTTCTCAATAATAATAATAATAATAATAATTAATTCGTTTTATTGGCCACAAGGGCTAATATCAATTAAAAACATATAAGGACAAAGACAGGACGAAGGTTACAAAAGGTTTTGTCCGAAAAGGTAGGAAAGTTCGTCTAAAACGGAAGAAAACGGAGAAAGATATAATAAATAAATAGATAAATAAATAGATAAATAAGTGGAACTCCTAAAGGGGGAGGCGCTTCGAAAAAGGAAAGGTTACACGTGGAGAAACCCATAAAACCACGGGAGCCTGGTCAGAAAAAAATAAGAAAGGGGTATAGAGCCCTTTCTCCTTTTACATTACCTTTTTTTTTTTTTTTTTTTTTTTTTTTTTTTTACAAGTGTATTCTCAGAATTGGTCCGTTTATACTGGCCATTCTTCCAACAGTCACCCATCTTTCAACGAATTTGCTATGAGACAGCACTTCCCTCTCTACTCTCATCTTCTTTATCAAGTGGAACTTGAAAAAGTTGATGAGGCCTTGGCCAAAGAGGAAAGTGTCTGTCTTTAGCCCTTTCAAACGGGTTCACCATATCACCTCTTTCGCTACAGCCACTAGGCATAGGAAAATTGCCTTGCCCTCCTGCTTAAAGGAGGTTGGCGGGTCAATTCTCACGATGGACTCAGCTGATAGCCGGATCCGTCCTACACGTGACAGTAGCTGTTCGATATAGACCCACAGGTCAGCAATGCTCGGGCACTGGACGAGTGCGTGCAGAACGGTTTCGTTGTCCTGAGCGCACCTCGGGCAGGCCCGGTTGACGGCACTTCCATGTCGGTAGAGTTTATCTCGAACAGGTAGCGCACCTCGGTAGCACTGCCAGGCGAGGGACCTTTGGAAATTATCCATGGGCCCCAAAGGTTCTCCTGAACAGACTACTTAGCTGATTATCCTCGACGCCTAGAGTTTCCCCGAGAACGTCGTCACACTTTTCTCCCACTAACCCTCTATAGAACGCTAGAGTGGAGCTACTACCAATCGCACTGCCCACCTGACTGAGGGCGGTGAGAGCTTGGCGGCACTCGAGGTGCCAAGCGCCCTTTCTCGGTCTACGTTTGATCCAGGATTGCAGCTCTGTTAAAGAAACGAGCTGCGGAAAATCGCGTCTGACGAAAGGCGACCACACCTGTTCACCGTCCACGAAACACTTGAGATGTTGTAGCCTGAGTGCATGTTTGCGCATCAGCAACCACGGCATGCCAAGGCCTCCGTTCAGTGGTTGTTGACAGCAGATGGAGCGCCTGACCAGTGGTACCTGACCCTTCCACAAAAAGTTGAAGAGCAAGCGTACTATCTTGGTTAACCAGCGGTCGGGACAAGGGACGACGGTCAAACGGTAATAGATGACGGATACGATGTACGCATTCGCCACCTCCGCTCGACCTTTCAAGGAGAGCTTCCTCTCAGCCCATATAACCTAGATATGAATTATTACTAAACATTTAGGTCACATGTTTCTGTTCACTTTAAGCAGTGAATTGGATCTTTTGTGTTGTGACACAATAATTTACAGACTTCAGTGTGTTTGTCAAGCTGTTCAGAATAAGTCTTGATAAGTCAAAACGTACTACAAAACCTGCAAATTTTTAGGCATAAGTGTTAACAAAGCAGTGAGGATGGAAGAAACGTAATCACGCCGGGAAAAATGCTTAGCGGCATTTCGTCTGCCTCTACGTTCTGAGTTCAAATTCTGCGGAGGTTGACTTTGCCTTTCATCCTTTCGGGGTCGATAAATTAAGTATCAGTTAGTTGCGTACTGGGGTTGATCTAATCGACTGGCCCCCTCCACAAAAATTTCAGGCCTTGTGCCCAGAGTAGAAAAGAATTTTTAGGACAAGGAGAAAAGGCAGGTTAACTCAAGGCAGCCATGATCAAGTTTCAAAGTGTTTAGTTAAAAAAAATTAATTAAAAAAATCTGGCCATCAAATTGAAAAGAACCAATACATCCTTAGATATTTTGTTTGTAGACTCATCACAGAAAATATCTAAGGGTATATTTTTTCCCTTTGAAGAGATTATGTTGAGAAATATGATTTTAATACTCAAAATATATATATATATATATATATATATACACACACACACACACACACACACACACACACACACACACACACACACACACACACACACACACACACACACACACACACACATATATGTACGTACACACACACACACACACACATATATGTACATACACACACATATATACTTTTACTCTTAATTGTTTCAGTCATTTGACTGCGGTCATGCTGGAGCACCGCCTTTAGTCGAGCAAATCGCCCCCAGGACTTATTCTTTGTAAGCCTAGTACTTATTCTATCGGTCTCTTTTTGCCGAACTGCTAAGTTACAGGGACATAAACACACCAGCATCAGTTACATATACATATATATATATATGTATATATATGTATATATATATATATATATATACACACACACACATGTACTTGCACATATATATGTATGTATGTACATATATACATACGTACATACATACATACATACATACATATATATTTAAAGACCACCTACAGCAGTTAAGGATTCAAAACTGAACCCACATTTTTGTTAATTGTCAGATAAATATTGTTTTTTTCCTTTCTGCACTTGGAGATTAATGAGGCTGAGTTGACCTCTGAGAGCGTCTCTGGTCACAGAAAGGTCAATCTTTTGTTTTAAGTTGACCTACTTTAGTTGCCAAACTTTACTTAACCCAGCAAAAGGATTGGTCATTCGAGGGAGTGGAAATGAGAGGGACAACACACTGCTTATGCCCTCTGTTTGTTTGTACAAATGTCATCCTTTCTCACTCTCTCTCTAGCAACAGACAATGAACCTAGCTCCCCCATACAAAGAGGTCATGGAACTAGAAATTATTTTACTGCCCCAAACTAGTGACCTGTGTAAACACAAACAAATGATACAAGGACATCATTTATTTTATATTTATAACGACATTATAATCAACCAAGGGGTCAAGGGACTTGTCAATTAATATTTTATCACTTTTTTTTTTTACCTCTATCATAATCATGGTTTGGACTTTCTTTTTACTTGTTTCAGTCATTTGACTGTGGCCATGCTGGAGCACCGCCTTTTAGTCGAGCTAATCGACCCCAGGACTTACTCTTTGTAAGCCTAGTACTTATTCTATCAGTCTCTTTAGCCGAAGCGCTAAGTTACGGGGACGTAAACACACCAGCATCGGTTGTCAAGCGATGTTGGGGGAGACAAACACAGACACATACATATATACGACGGGCTTCTTTCAGTTTCTGTCTACCAAATCTACTCACAAAGCTTTGGTTGGCCCAAGGCTATAGTAGAAGACACTTGCCCAAGATGCCACGCAGTGGGACTGAACCCGGAAGCATGTGGTTGGTAAGCAAGCTTCTTACCACACAGCCACTCCTGCGCCTGTTACAAATTGTGCATTTGCTATTGAAAAATTTATCCTCAAGATAAAAAGTGATCATAAAAGAAAGAATAGGGAGAGAAGGGCAGAAAAGGGTTGGCGAGTAAGTTTGAAAGAATCATTATGTCAAATCAAAGATAGAAAATTACCAGATTGGATCGAGTCAGCAAAAAAGCTAGAGTCTGTGTTGTGGTTCTTCAACTCAGAGAGCATAATATAGTAGCCAGTCGTCGAATCTGAGTGAGAGTAAGCAAACTTGTGTCCCTTCAGGTGCTCAAACTCCTTGCTAGATGAAGAAAAGCAAATAAAACTGAGAACATTTGGAAGATGGAAAAAGAAAAAGTAGAAAATGAAAGAAAAGGGAAACAAAGAAAGCTTCTAACAATGAATGCATCATGGCGACTATGACCAACATCATAGCATACACCATCAACACCACCACCACGTGAAAAGGTGTCACAATGACCACGACCAACAGCTGGAGAGTTACTTGAACCAACAGATGAAGATTTGTTGCCGCTGCTGCTGCTGCCAACCCAAAGACCCCAAACAGCTTGACCCTTGTGCTTTGGCAGAAGGCCACCAATCTCAAGGAAGGGGTAAGTCAGTTACATCGATCTCAGTGCTTGACCTTGAGAGGATGAATGACAAACTTGACCTCGGTGGAATTTGAACTCAGAATGTAAAGAGAGAGGAAATAGTGCTAAGCATTTTGCCCAGAGTGCTAACGATTCTACCAGATCACCGACTTAGTAATTAATTAAAATATTGGTTTCAAGTTTTGGCACAAGGCCAGCAATTTCAGGGGGAGGGAGTGAGTTGGTTACATCAATGCCAGTACTCAACTGGTACTTATTTTACCGATGATGATGATGATGAAAGGATGAAAGGCAAAGTTGACCTCGGTGGAATTTGAACTCAGAATGTGCAGACCGGACATAAAGATAAGCATTACGCCCAGTATGCTAACAATTTCTGTGCAGGTATGGCTATGCTAAACAAGCATGTTTCCCAACCATATGGTCGCAGTCCTACTACGTGACACCTTGGGCTGAACAAATCTTTGTGAGCAGGTATGGTAAATAGAAACTGAAAGGAGCAAGCGAGCGTGCGTGCGATATGACTCAGATAGGAGGAATCAGGTAGAAGACTGCAAGGGAGACAACTGTGTTGGTTTCAAGCATTTAATATGCATGGACGATGGAATAGGAGAAAGGGAGTGCCAGGAAATCCAAATGGAAGGAAAATGTGGCAGAAGAAAGACCAAGGAAGGAAGACACAGGCAAAAATGGGGAAGGCTGATCCCGAGGTGCTGAGCCTTGCAATCAAAATGATAAGGGAACACAACAAATAGGAAGATGCTGTGTTAAAAAAGAGACCTGGCCATGGAAGGAGAAGGACAGATAGGGGTGAGGGCAGAGTGTAAAGAGAATGAATGAATACATACCCAGACTCACTTCGTACTACAACGTCAGAGAAAATCACAGGTCGGCCTCTTCCAAGAGGGTGAGAAAAGACAGGAGCGACAGGACACAGCTCAATCGAGTTTGGTCTCTCTAGCATTTCGAGAAATCCCGGAGCACTAATGAAGCCTGGTGAGAAACCAAACAATAAAACAAGTAAAATAATACTGAAGGGTTGGTTTATGAGAGTTTGGTCGCCGTCTTAGCCTTCAAGTGTCTGAGAGGCTCAGAGGTCCAGAACAGAGAGCTCTAAATGTGGTTGTCACTTAACCAGGTGTTTTTTTGCTCAATAAACACTCACAACGCCCAGTCTGGGAATCGAAACCGCGATCCTCTGACTGCGAGTCTGCTGCCCTAACCACTGGGCCATTGCGCCTCACTTACTCTGCAATAATATTCTAAAAATAAACAATCACATCATCAAAATCTCAAAGCTACAATGTAAGGCATGACTAATTCATATGAATGTGAATAAAGAAGCACCACATTCGAGAGAGAAATCTGGACGCTGAAGGGTTTAACGAAGAAAGCTAATCAGTGGCAAGACATGAACAACAATGACAACCATTCAAATCAAGAGATAAAAAGCTATTACTATTACTAACCCATATCAACATCTTCTGCAGCAAACAGGTCCCTTTGCTTCGTCGGATACTGCCATCGGGATTCATAGATCAAGTTGCAGCGAATGTGAAGCACATCTTCAAGGTATTCGGTAAAAACCTGAAATGTCTCTACTGCTACATCAGGAACAAGATAAGTGACGATGTTCAGCCTCTCAATATTAGAACTCATCTTATACTGGGGGGGAAAAAATAAAAAATAAAGAAAAAACATTATACCAATAGATATAATACATACCCCATCATTCTTGAACGTCCAATTTTCCATGTGTCAGACAGAATTTGATGAGGCAAATTTTCTATGGTCAGACAGCCTTCCTCTTACCAACCCTCACCTGTTTCCAAGCTAGGCTAATATTGCCCCCATGGTCAGACATGTTTGTGGATGTATGTTTGCATGGGTCAGAGATATTCATTGAGGCAGCTTTCCTATGGCCAGGAGCCCTTCCTGTTTCCAAGCAAGGCTAATATTTTCCCCAAAGCTAGGCATGGTTTTCAGAGAAGAATGGAAATGAACACCCTTACTTGTATTATGATGATGATGCTCAATTAGAATAATCACATGATGTCTAGACAAGGGTGAACAAAAATGCATGCATCCATCTGTCTATCCATACATACATGACAGGATTCTTTCAGTTTCCTATTTCTTTATTGCCCACAAGGGGCTAAACATAGAGGGGACAAACAAGGACAGACAAAGGGACTAAGTCAATTACATCGACCCCAGTGCAGAACTGGTACTTAATTTATCGACCCCGAAAGGATGAAAGGCAAAGTCGACCTCGGCAGAATTTGAACTTAGAACGTAGCAGCAGATGAAATATCGCTAAGCATTTCGCCTGACATGCTAACGTTTCTGCCAGCTCGCCGCCTTGTTCTTCGCTTCTTCGCTTTGTTAACTGATGGTCCCTGAGGGAGCTAAGAATAGACAAATAAATGGCGTGCGAGATCCCAAAAACCATGTACAGAGGTGCTGCCAGTAAGGTAAGGGTTAACAGCAAGTATAGTGATAAAGTAGGAGCTAATCGGGATTCAGTTTTTAGTTACCCTCCTATTCAACATAGTCTTCCAGACCATAACAAAGGAGTTTAAGTCTGGTTGCCCATGGCAACTCCTCTATGGTTAGGGTCTTATTCTTACAGCTGAATCTGTAGGAGAATTAGATAAGAAATTCCAGATGTGGCAGCAAAATCTGAAATCAAAGGACTTCAAAGTTAATTTAGTAAAAACCAAAATTTTAGTAACCAGGAAAACAAACATATCTCTGCTTTCATCGGAAAAATGGCTTTGCCTCGTTTGTTAAAAAAAAATAGGGTAGGTAGAAATTCCATATGGTGGTATCACAGGTAACTTAACTGAGAAGATAGAATTTGTACGTGGTAAATGTGCAGGAGCAATAAACACTAAATGTGTATGGGGAAATAGATTTTCTCTAATGCCAAAGAGGATGCCTTGAAGTTGTAATAGACAGCTTCTGCTATCTAGATGACCTAATTAGCAGTGGAGGTGAAGTTTCTGAATGTATAGTTGCCAGAGTAAGAACAGGCAGGAGGAAGTTCAGAGAGCTACAACCTTTGTTGGTGAAAGAAAACAAACATTTCTCTTTCAGTGTGGAAGACAAAAATCGTATAATGCTTGTGTGAATGGCAATGCTACATGCTAGTAAGATGTGGGTTTTGAATGCTGAGAACTAGTGAAAAGTAAGAAGAAATGAAGCTATGATGTTCTGTTGGATAAGAATATGTAGTGTGTAAGAGAGAAAACTGCGCTGGTATGGACATGTGGTACATCTGGATGAGAACAGACGTATAAAGAAGTTGCTGATTGTTTAATATTAATGGCACTTGTGATAGAGGAAGACCTAAGAAGGTATTGATGATGTATCGAAGGCTGATCGAAAAGACTGTGCCTCTTAAAAGAGTAGACAAATACTGATTAATGTTATGTAATGCTTGGAAAGACCCATCCATCTCAGTAAAACTGAAATTCTGGAAATATGTAAATACACAACTGGGCTTTTTGCCCAATTTACTCATCATGCCTTCATCACAACTTCCTCATCTCTCCATCACTTGCCTACCTAACTACTGCATTATTCTACAGCTGGCTGTAATTAAATAAGATTGGAATTACACATTTCATCATCTTTTACTCTGCTGCCAGTTATCTCTCCCACTATCTGAAACCACTTCCCTTGACATCCATATCTCATTCTTAACATTGTTCCTCGCCACTCCACTCACATTTTACATTGATCACCCTTCTATGACATATTTATCATCAGTTACTTCTCCACCCTTGTTCACCATTCTTAGTTACCTCTCCCCCTTACCCAATCTCTACAGTCATCTTGTTTATCATTTATTATATTCACTTCAATCCCTGAACCATCTTTAACCATTTCTCACACTATAGTCAACAGGGTAACACCATTAATAGGAGAGGTTGAGAAGGAGGAGAGTGAATGAAATACAGTAAATGAAGAAATTAAAAGTAGTTAAAAGCAAAGATAAGAAAAGGTGAAAAAAAATTTGTTTTTTATACAAATTTTTTTAGAAAACCCCACACAGTTCTGCAACTCCTTTTCATCCATTTCTCTTGTCTCGTCCCCTTCATGTACCTTGACAGCTCACATTGACATTTTGTCACCCCCCCCCGTTTTTATTTCTGTTTCTGGCTTCCGCTCTGATTACTCCAACCTATTCCTATTATACAAAGAAACATATGTCTCTCAACAGTAAGAAATGTTCTTTCCTGTTCTTTCATAACCAAACAACCTAGCATAAATCTGTTTCCCGCTCGGTTGCGGAGATCTTAGTTTCATGAGCCACATAGCAACTTCACTAGTGTTGGTATCCCAAAAAAGGCACCCAGTATACTCTGCAAAGTGGTTGGTGTAAGGAAGGGCATCCGGCTGTAGAAACTATACCAAAGTAGATATTAAAGCACAACAGAGTCTTTCAACTTATGTGTAGAATCTTGTTGAATTGTCCAACCCATGCCAGCATAGAAGACAGGCATTAAAAGATGATATATATGTGTGTGTGTGATGTGAAAAAAGCACCCAGCACACTTAAGTGGTCAGTGTTAGGAAGAGCATCCAACTGTAGAAACCATGTCAAAGCAGACATAACACATGGCAGAGTCTTCTGGTTCATCTGTTTTTGTCAAAGTGTCCAACCCATGCCAGCATGGAAAAAAGGACGTTAGATGATAATGTATACATACATATACAAACTACATTTAAACTCACACACACACACACACACACACATATTGTTTTTACAGCCACGTCTCCATGTTCACCTGGGTCAGAGAATTTGTGGTGAATGTTCCATGGCTGGATGCCTTTCCTGTTGCCAACACTCACCCGTTTTCAAGCAAGGTAATATATATGCATGACCAGACAGACATATTTCCATGGAAACAAAGGAGACCGCTTGCATAGTGGTGACACTCGTTTACAACTATCACGCAATGTCAAAGTGAGGAGACAGCAACACGCACACACACATGAACGACTTCTTTCAGTTTCCAATCAAATCCACTCCAAAGCCTTTGGTCAACTCGGGGCTATACTAGGAGACACCTAAGATTCCATGCAGTGCGATTGAACTCGGAACCACAAGCTTCTAAACCACATAGACACCCCTGCTCTCACACACACACACACACACACGTAGATCAAATTTACAAAAAACAAAAGACGGAGATAGGGAACAGCAAGTTGTTTTACACACACACGGAAAAGATGAGACGGTCTTGGAAGGACCGCTTCTGATCATGCATGGTCAATCTGGTACAACACAGTGTTAAACAAAACTAATACAAAAAAAAATGGAAAAAACACGCTAAATAGAGTGTGTGTGTGTGTGTGTGTGTGTGTGTGTGTGTGTGTGTGTGTGTGTGTGTGTGTGTGCGTGTGTGTGCGCGCGCGCAAGTACGGTAGTACTGTCATTTGATATACTTTTGATGTTTATTACAACTTCGGCTGCAGTCTATTTTCTCTACGTATTACATATAAATCTGATTGAGATGCACTGACTTGTCCTACAAAGCTGAGTACTGGAGGGACCTGCAGAAGGCCGGTCAGTCAGCTTGCTAGAAGTACCAACCAAATCTCCTTATAGATCATACACTGTCGTCTTAAAAACAAAAAACAAAAAAAATGAACGACACATTGGACAATGGAGGTCATAAATATATTTTTTATTTGATTCAATCATTAGGACTACGGCCATGCTGGGGCACTGCCGAGAACTTTTAGTCGAATGAATCAACCGCAGTACTTATATATTTGTTTTTAAAGCCTGATACTTATTCCATCGTTCTCTTATTGTCGAACCGCTGTGTAACACACACCCACCCACCCACACCCACTACGGGCTTCTTTCAGTTTCCATCTATCAAATTCACTCACAAAGCTTTGGTCGGCTCGAACCTATAGCAAAAAGGCACTTGCCCAAGGTGCCAAGCAGTGGAGCTGAACCTGGAACCATGTGGTTGGGAAGCAAGCTTCTTACCACTAAGCCACAACTAAATAAATATAAAATAAAAACAATAAAAGCAAAAATAACGGATGGTCACAGCTGGAATGCTATTGATTACAGGCCGGCTCAATCGAAGCTAAAGATTATTATGACCATCATAAACCGATCACCGATCTAACGTGTATGTGGCCGCTAGGTTTGCTAGAAATATCAGCCACATACTCGCGAAACACACACACACACATTCTTAAAACAGAAAGTCACATTGAGTAATGTTAGACCGTAGACATACTTTACATTAAAAATAATAAAACAAGAAATAAAAAAGAGCTGGTCAGTGGTATGTGGAATGCTTTTTTGCCATGGATCTGTCTCGATCAGAACAGACCTGAGGTTAAAATATCAACAATAGATCAGTTTTTCTTAAGGGAACTAGCTTCATCACGGGCAAATTGCCAACAACAGCACCAGTCTGGTGTTTAAGAACCCGGGGGAAGTGCGGCCCGCCAAGTTTTTGATCGATCGATAATGATAAACACTAAACACATTCTCTCAAGCCTGTAACTAAATTTGATCAGAAATCAGGTTTAGATCTTGACAAAAACAATCAATCATTGGCAACAATACAATCTCTTTGAATTGCCAACATAACTTAATGGCTTCGTTGGTTGTTTGGGGCGTTTTCAATTGCCAGGGAACTTTTCGGTATGTTTGCAAAATAGAATATAACCAACGGAGTGTGCTAATGTTGGATTTATGTGATGCCATGATGTTTTTAAACGTGCTTTTTATGTATATAAATTCTAATGAATGTCTATACAGCATGGTTACTGGAAACAAGCAAATCTTCATTCTCACGTCTGTTAAACACGTGCGTGCGCACACACGCAAAATAATTGTTTACCTTCAGTGGTAAAGTTCTGACGAACGAAACAGACCTACGATCGAACGAATATTCCAGACATTCCCCCGCCTCCTTTTCTTTTTTTCCAGACATAAGGCTTTTTTTTTTAGACCTACATTAAAGCAATGGTGTATGATTTGTTGAGAGAGAGAGATTTGACTGCTATTTCCGTAGATTGAAATACTTACTTAGCTCGTAAACAGACATTATAAAGCATATGAAAAGAAGACAAATAATTACAATAACAACAACAGCAATAATAATAATAATAATAATAAGTTTGGGTGGCTAATCTTAGGTTTACTATCGTCATTATTGTTAGTAATATCAATACAACCTGGAGTGTATATGTATTCAACAGGTTCGATCGCTCTTCCTTATGGCAAACTGACAAGAAAGCTTGTTTGGAGTAAAATCACCAGTCATCCAACAAAAAGATAGAATGTCGGGTGAGTCACAGCGAATAAGATCACCACCAAGTGGAGCCGGGGAACCAGATCGATTTGCTAAACATAGTAGCCTTGTTTCGTTTTATGTTGGTGTTTATTAAGAACACACACACACACACACACACATTATATATATATATATATATATATATATATACGGTACACGATGTCTGAAAGAGACGAAGTGGTCAGGTTTGGTGTGAATCAGATGACCTAGGGTTAAATAGCACAGAGAGAGAGATATATATAGTGTGTGGGGGTGAGAGAGAAAGAAAGAACGGAAAAGAAGGGAGAGAGATAAAGGGAAGAGAAAGAGACACAAAGGAGAGAGAAAGAGAGTAAAGAAGAAAGTGGAAAAGGAAGGAAGAGACAAAGAAAGAAGTGTTAATGTTAGGTTGGTATTTGTTAGGGAAGTCACTTGAACTGGGACACGTTGGAAGGAAAAAAATATAAATATATATAAATATAAAAGGAAAAAGGAATTGTAGTTTAGGTCTAAACGAATTTTGGTTGTGCAAACATGTGATTAAAGACATTCCGAACCGTGAACATCTGTTATTTTAGGAACACCTAGAAATTAAAACTACATTGCGCAACTATAAACTACATCGTGTCATTGAAATGGAGAAGAAATGACTAGAAGATATTTCGGGAGAGGTGAGAGAAGGACTTAGCCAGGACAAATGTCAAAATGTTAAGCAGCGAAGATCTACATTAACCCCGTTGCCTGCCCAAAAGCATTTTCATTAAGTTGGCTTTAAATATCCATGCTTCTTTTCAGATTTTTAATTAAGCTCTTGTTTTATCGTTCATTAATCGTATAAAGCTTTCCTTTCGTAAGTCCTGAGTGACTATGGTGGGTGGCTAAGGAAAAATTCGGAATGTGTTTCATATATAAATGCATGGATAGCAGGGAAATGTGTTCTGTGTATCACCACATGTTATTACATAGGACTAGCTGAAGGTTAATGCTTGCTAATTTGAAAGATAGAAGGAAAATCGGTTTCGATAACATTTAATCATTTTTTATAATTAATAGCAATATTCCAAAAAACAAACAAAAAATGATAGGATATTATCAATTCTAATTTTAGAAATTGTTTTATCATTCACTTATTCCAGTCATTAATTAGGCTGTAGCTATGCTGGGACACCGCCTTAGAAATGTGTGTTATATATGACGATTGGACGCCAAGGAAAAGTCCTGTGTATTATAAGTAATACACATAAGAAAAAGGTTATGAGATGAAGCCCACATGGCTCTCCACCAGATGGGGACAATTAAGATGAGATCTCGCAGATGTGAATTTACAAATCTTCCCAAACCTGGCGGGGGGGGGGGGGCTCTTTTTCAAGCCAATATGTATAGAAACGTAGCTATCACACATAGCTACTCTATCATTCAGTGTTGTCTAGAGAGCTTTGCTCCTGTCTGTCCCAAGTCTCCCTTGATAAAGTAGACCTGTGGTAAAAGGGCGTTCAAGTAGCCCGTGATCATCCGTCCCCTATTCAGATACAGCATCATGTAGACCTGTGTGTGGTTTCCAAAGTGGGGCACACGCCCCACCGCCGTGGCCTGGAATTGTGAAAATCTTTTTACGGCAAACATACTTCACCTTTACTCAGCCCAGCCAATCCCGCCAACCAAACAGACTGTGTGAAGATTGTTTGCTGCACAATACAGCGCTATTCTAGAGGAAAATGTATAATTATGAAATATTAGAAATAATTTATTTTTCCCAACCATCGGTGAGGTATACATTTTTCTGGAAAGTTATAGCGGAGCCTGGGGGAAAATAGATTGGGAAACACTGAGATTAAGGTTACAATGTATCATTCCATTCTTTATTTCTAAGATGATACGGCAGACGAGCAATTAAACTCCGTAGAGGCTCCCTCGTTGGCTATTTCGAGCATCGTCAAAATTATATAAGTTAAAGGTGAAAACGAGTATCTTGTTCCAAAGTTTTCATGTATAATTAAAACATCTCATAACACGTGTAAAAGCAAATATCTAAAAATTTATATAAATTTATTGACATTGACTACCACGTTCGCTGAGCCGTAGCTCATTCAAACTAAAGTTTGAATAATGAACTGTTAACAAATACACACATATATGTAGTCGTAAACAACGACCTCTAGTTCAAAATGCAAGTGACCACATAAAAACGACCTGCCAGATTTTTCTCACAATTAACAAATAAATCATCATTTAACCTAAGTGATTGCTAATGTTAATTAAACTGAGTTAATTACCATTTTATGGTATATTTAATAAAAAAAAAAATCATAGAATTTTTTTCTAGACAATCGGGTATTCCACGCATATAGTGTAAATACTTTACAATCTGAGGAAAACTGTGGACCGATTTAATTGCAACTTTATAGTATATTTTTAAAATACAATAAAACATACTTAAAAAGTTTTGTAGACTTCCGTGAATCCCAGTATGTAGTTTTGGTTTGGTAAATTTTACTGTCGTTTTTATGTAGTTCCTTATGTTTTGAAAAGGAGATCGTTGTTTCCGTACAGATTCGACAAGTTTGTGTGTGTGTTACAAGGCCTCACTCACAGACACACACAAACACACACACGTAACGTTGGTTGATCGAAAATTACTCGACTACTTCGTATTAAAAGATTAATCAAAATAAGGCATTTGTCCTACCATTATATATATATATATATATATATATATATATATATATATATATATATATATATATACACACACAAAGGAAATGGTATGTATATGTCCTGCTATATATATTATATAATCTGTTTAGTGCGTTGACACAAAACTAGTTTGACATGCGATAGAATACGTCACCCCAATTAAGTGTTGAACATGTAACGTCGGTTGGTAGAGGTTAAAGTTTGTGTGTACGTAGATAAGCGTAAATGTGTATATGGATTCACACACATATACATACATACAAACAGGCAATGTGTATGTGTATATATATATATATAAATATATATATACGTACACATACAACTCTACAAAGATATAAAATATACACGCATACACAAATACATGCATATATAAGACTAATTAACATACACACAAGCAATCCGAGTTCGAATCCTGCTGGGTCGATTTTTGTCTTTCAATCCATAGGGGTTAACTGAATATGTGTATATATATATAGCTATATAAGATATTGATATCTGATTGGTTGATTGTGACACACCCTTCACAAACACACAGTATTACATATATAAACATACTTCTTTTAAAGGCGTATGCGTGCTTGTGTTGTATACGTGTGCATATATATATATATATATATATATATATGATTGTGTACGTGTGTATGTTCATCTCGGGGGAACTCAAATGCAAAATGTATGGTATGTTTCACAAATATTCAGTCCTATTTATCGTATAAGTATGAGAAGAGAGAAAAGAGGGGGGGGGTGTATGTTTGTTGACAACTGAGAAAAGTGGTGTTTTTTTTCTTCTGTTGAAAGCCAGAGGAGGGCACCAGAGTAAGATAATACAAAACCATGTTACTTGTACTTTGGAAGTTATTAGGTTATGTTACACAAGTGTGTTTGAGTCTGTACATGATAATGTTTGTGCGAGAGGCAAGAAATATATATAGTGGGAGTAGATATATATATATATATATTAAATTACACACAAAGTTGTAACAAGTATTTGTTTTTGTCCAATAACATACACACTCGAGAGGGTGCTGAAAAGTTCCTGGCTTTTGGGTAAAAAAAAAAAAAATACAGGTGGATCAGTGAATTATGAATTTATTGAACATATTCCCCTCTCAGATTCACACTTATGGCAGCGGTGTTGCGGTTTCTCTAAGCCCTGTAAAAGAACTTGGAAGATTGGGCTTCTTAACTAGGCATCCAGGCCATTCGTGATACACTTAAAGGCAGGAACTTTTCAGCACCCCCCCCGTATACCCTACCCTTCTTCGTTCACGTTCACTGAACATACATCATCCATTCTGAAGCTACGTTACCACATGTCAAACCATCGAGATCATCCCTTCTCAATGGGGGTGGAGTGGAATATGCCAGTTTTATCTCGTACAGAAGCAAAGAAGCACAGCCATTACCCCTCTCAAGACGATATCTTCTCGCCCCATCCTCGACTCCTAAACATAAGCAGAATACAACCAGATCGCTTACAATCGCGCCTAATGTACACCCTCACCCTCACTGCCACTGAAGATCTTTCCGGGCGAAAGCACATCTTTATTATAGCTAGAACGGCATCACACGACTGGCTCTGCTCTTCAGCACATGAAGGTACTTGATCTGGTTACGCTCATGCTGTCTCATCTCAAGCTTTTCTGATTCAACTTTCCTCTTCTCATCACACTTGCTTGTTCCAACCTCGACTACTCCTGCATTAATCGCTATGTCCAATTCCTTCTTAAAATACCTCCTCTAAATCAACACCCCACAGTTAATTTAGAAAAGCCAGAGGAACATTAACAGTATCGATCTTAGCAGTCTTGGAGGGATTACGAAGGCAAAGTGTGTTGGCCCTTCTTGCAGAGTTAGCAAATAAAAAGACTCATCGAGATACACAGGGCTGGGTTTAGACCTAGAGGAAGGACTCTGGACTAATAGGTTTTGCGGGTACCCCGGATTTTGCTAATTCAAAATCCAAGATAAAGATGGCCCCATTAAAGCTAAGGTCCCGAAACTTGAAAGGGCCACGGTAGATTCAGAGAAACTCGGTTCAATATAATGGCCTTTTAAATAGAACAAGGCCAGAAAATGAAAAGGGTCAATACTTTTAAAAGAACGTATGGATTAAATAAGAAAAAGTAAACAAAGGAATTGTAATTCTTAAGTTTTAACTCAGAGCTTTAGAACCTCTGTTAAAAGCTCCTGTCCCATACCCTGGCAACCAAACTTGGGGACCGCGAGTCATGGTTCATGCATAAATCCGGCCCTGACTATACACATGCATAACATACGCACGCACACACACACACACACACACACATTTCTCAAGTGATGAGAGACTGATTGTATTTATGATGGAGTGTAGAAAAATGGAGAAATAAATAGTTGAAATCTTACAGTCTTCTTCCCTTTTTTACCATCTTTGCCCGCGACGTCCTTACGACAGCAAGACTTACAACAAAGCGGCATGGCTAACTGTTATCATATAAGAATAAATAGGTTGCTTTCTGTGTATTACGAAAGATGGGCACTTAGACCAGCCTTCTAGTTTGTGCTTCTCGAAAAAGATGTTTGCATGCACGTAAAATGTCGTTATGTCTGTGTTTGGAGAAAAGTAGAAAGAATCTCAGAAAGGAAAGAGACAAAAAGAATGAGAAAGAGAAAAAGAAAGACGAACTCCGGCATGACATTAGATGAACAAGTCATTCTTTTTCTGGTCGTGGGGTTTTGTCTAAGTCAACCTAGTGTAACATTTATCTCACAGACTGTCTACATCGATTTTAATGCTTACAAGGAAGAAACTGATAATATAAAAATAAATTAAGTTAAAATTAAAAATGAACAATTAATACATTTTTTTTTATTCTTTGGGAAAGAGAATGAAAAAAACTTGTTATAAGAATATGGTTTTTTTTTTTTTTTTTTAAGAGTTGTTTACTATAACGTTGCTTAGTTACTTAATTTGCTGCAGAACAGATTCTCTGAGGAGCTGGAAAAGGGGGGAAGGAAGTGGAGGATTTGTTTATAATTTGGAAAAAGAAGCGTTTCTTTTTATTTGATGACTCCTGTTGAAGATCAATGATCAAACGCGTTCCAGTCATGACTATCTCGTCTTTTTTTTCTGACAAACGGTGCTTTGATGACTATATTATCTCATAATTTGGGTATTTGATTTTTTCACCCGCACGATTTTCACTAAAAAGAAAAAAAACTCGGATATTTTGTGTGGAATTAAGTACCTTGACCTCCTAATATGCTTCAAACTCCTTATTTTTGTTCGGAAAAAAGGGGTGGGTGGGAAACCTCCCTCCTCCCATCCCGGATTCATTGGTTTTTTTTTTTTTTTTTGGTTGAATGAATTCCGGTGATCTAATATGCTACAAAACCCTTGGATCTTTCTGATTTGACGGACACCACTTGCTTTCTGGATCTATTTTAAAACGGGGGCCACATTTTTCATTAATATTTTACGTAGTGTTTTTGGTACCGAACGACTTCGTATACTTATCCATTTTGTGTTATAGAACAGAAAAATATTTTTGTATTCGAATTTATTTCATGTAAAAAATTGTCTTATTTCGATAATTTCAACCAATCACTGACAAGTATTCAGTTTACATTTACTCCTTGGACTGATTAAGCGATATAAAGCGTATTTAATCTCCATACCTTCGTTTTATTTGCTTTTTGCATTTTAAATTTGCTTTAACCCTAACCCTAGGGTTAGGGTTAATTGTTTCAGAATAGTTTGTTTATGTAGTCGGCACTTAATGTATATCGGCTGAATGGACGTCAGTGATTGGTTGAAATTACAGAAATACGACAACTTTAACATGGAATAATTTATGGATTTCTTTTTTTTTTTTTAAGAAGACTAACAGAAAAAGATGTTTTATATGACATTCTACCAGTGTTCCAACTTTCAAAGTGTTTCGTTAATGAAAAATGTGGCCTCCGTTTTAAAAAAGATCCTGTTTTCTTAACGAAACACTTTCAAACTTGGGATACTAGTAGAATGCGTCATATAAAACAACTTTTTCTCTTAGCCTTCTTAACAAAAAATTGTACATCGCAAGTTATTTCATGTTAAAGTTGTATTTCTGTAATTTCAACCAATCACTGACGTCTATTCAGCTGAATACAGTTACTGCCGTTTTTGTAAACAATAATTTTTGCCGGTGTCAAGAGTGTTATTCCCTGTTTAATTATATCAATATTCCCTAGTAAGGGTTTAGGGTTAAGGTTTTAGAGTTATGATTATGAGTTAATCATAACCCTAACTCTAAAACCCGAACCCTAAAGCCAGTACAAACGCACGAACGATGTCATAAACAGTACGACGGATAGTCGTTGACAAACCAGTGACAAATGATATGATTACATTTCTACAATAAAGTGTGCAGATGTCTCGAGGGAACTCGGCTTCAATTGGCTTTCATAATTCGACTAGCAGAGGCACCCGGCATTGTCCAGATTGAAGGGAAAAAGCAAAATATGTTGTATAGAATTTTATTTTAAATTCAATTTATTCTTCAATTGGGAAATCAAATCTGAATTCATAATACAATAATAAACGGAAATACAAAATTTACCACATTTATGAAAGGAGATAAATCCTACCATGTATGTTGAAGGAATCTACGCAAGAGCTATGCACGTATAGAAGAGAAACTATTGTCAACCTAGAGATAGAAGACCAGAGGGCATCCACAGATTAAGTGAGATGCCCAAATTAATAGACCCACCACCAGAAACCGATGAGGAAAGAGAGAACAAGGAGGAGGGGAGCTCTGTAACACTAAGAGAAATCCCTCATTCGCCTGTTGAAAACCGGTAAGTTCCTGACCCCACTTTCTGCGTATGGATGTCTGTTTTTAACTTATAGTCTTGTGAAGTATTTGGTGTGAAGATATTGATTAAACCTCCACCAAATAAGTTCTCTATACCAACCTGAAGCAGGATTTAAAACCTGTAGAGTTATGGATAACAGCTTAGAGAGGAATGGGTGCCAAACTAACTTAATGGTGATACATTCACGAAGATGACAACCAGACCAGAATCCATACCGAATCAGTCACTGCCTGGATTAAAAGAGTGGACAAGCTTCAATTTGGCTGGCTGACTGACAGAAGAACGAGATAAGAGGAAATCTGGCTGTGATGTCTGTGGTATGACGTCAGTGTGTGGGGAGGCTGACCGGAAGGGCGAGTCGACCAGAAGGGGAAAGAGCGCAAAGGGAGCCTCGATCGGCGTTCGTGCCCTTTTCGAACGGGGCTGCGGTCAGGACAAGACGTGTTAAGCGACGGTCTAGGTTTGGGAAGGTTTGGGAGAAGCAGCTGCTATACCTGGTGTACCTTGGGTCGGGGCAAGCTTCGAGGATCGGATACCGCAAGACGGACTCGCAGTCGAGGAAAGGAAAACCGAGGTAAGGCGATTACATCTACTCGTATGCACACCACAATGTCATCAACCAATGCTCCAATGACGACAGGGTCAAGGCATAGAAAAAAATGGAAGGAAGGACATTATTACAGAAAAATTTCAACATCATAACCAACATCACTTGTGCCATGTCTCACTTCCAGTATCGTGCCTGATGACATGTCTAAGTACAGGATTGGAGGAGAATAACACCTCCATTGCCGTCTTTATTTTGAGCAAGTCAGTATTCTCAGACAAGTAAGAACTGGAAGAAACCTTGACCAGTGTGTGGCACAGTCTTAGTTCCATCTACCCAGTGGGATGTATGGAAGTTGGTGCTAGGTTTTAAAACTGATGAAGAGTCAATCTACTTCACACCTGGCCACCAGGCTGTTATTGCAATATATGCAGAGAGAAAATACCTGTACAATAGTCAAGAACATTCACTTGCAAGTCGTCAGTTAATTTGCATCACACTAAGGGTCGGCTGTTAATATAACAATAATGAAAATATATAGAGGTCTACATTAACATGATACCCACAGACCAAAGTTATCCTAGAGTTGCAGCCCATTGTGGATGCAGAAATTAAAAGCAGATAGACTAATGGTACAAGATAGAAAGCATGGTTGCTATACATGTGAAAGTAAAAACCCACCAGAGGGCTTTCTGCTTGAGGAACTAGAAATGCGGAAAAGAAAGAAAGAAAAAAAAGGCAGTGGACAATAGTCATGACATCAGCTGCAGCAACAGTGGACTACAGTTGGCCCCATGAACTGTTTCCAGAGCACCCCATCGCTCATAACATCATGGAGATACTTTAAACATATGTGCCTAGAATCAAGATTCAAAACTCAGGGTGTCCATCCCAGCAATACCACATCAGTCCTGAAACAGTGAGGATATGGGGGTTGGAGAGGAATGATAAACTAGTTGGGACATCCAAATGAATGAAACTATAAGCGAGACTATAAGTCAAAGTGAAGAAATTGAACCTTCCAGAACATGTGACAAGATCTGTGACTAGACTAACACTGAGAATGCTTATTGTTGTGTGGACACCCCCAGGAGAGAAGTGGGCTGGTCCACTACGAATAAATAGTGGATGGTGACAACAAATAGGGGTAGCTTGGTAGTTGAGTAGTCAGGAGTAGTTGAGCAAAGGCACATTGATTCTAAGGTATGCCATTCAAACCTGTGATACAACACTTATAGACAGTCCTGGGTTATGGGAATGCCTGAACCAACCTAAGTAGCAGCTTCACCCCCAAATCCCAACACATTCAGTGTAGAGAAGGGGGGGGGGGAGTTGTGCTCCTGTGTTTATATTAGTAAAAATTTCTGTCCTTATATATTGCTTTACATTTTTACCTTAACCCTTAGTGTTGTATGTCAAAGAATAGCAGATGAGAGACTGTCTTCCGATACAAACACAAGTTATTCTTTCAGGTTTTTTCTTTTGTTTATTTGTTTTTGATAAACGTTTTCAGAAATAACCCAATAAGTGTAGCATTAATTCTGTGAAATATTCATGGGTCCCGCTAGAATAAGATTATCGGAAGTAACTCAAAAGTGGTTTCTTACACTGCTAAGATAGTATAACTTACGTGTCCTATAATCATTTGCATAAACTGACTAAAATGTTTTTGCATATATATATATATTTCCAATGTTAATCCTGTCTCACCATCTTCAGATTATTGCCCCATTCCTGGTAGCAGAGCTTCTGCAGCATCTGGAAAATTGACCCATCTACAGAACAAGATTGTTACTATGGTTAGAAAAATTTGAATGAAACAAATATTGTGAAATGACATAAAACCTATACAGATAGTTCTCCTGAATCTATAAATCTTGAAGCAATAGAAGAGAAACTCAGTGAAGCATACACTATTGAAGGTGACCAAGAAGCTAAAGGAGAATTGGCCAGAAAAAAAAAAAAAATTGACTGTTTGGTGTTGGCCAAATGACTCGTAATAGTCGAATTTACTCACTTAGAATAGGACTTCTACATTAGGAAAAGAATCTAGCAAAATGAATAATGTTGGAAAATTTTTTAGAAGATCCAAGGTTTTATTTAAATAATAGTAAAAATCATTACCAGAGGCACATCAAATGGAAGATAGAAAATTTAAAAGATATTTCACCAGAATCAAATACATGTGATATTAGTGGCAGAATCTGAACTTAAATCACAGTCAAACTCAAGTGGATCATCTCCTTTGGGAGCCAAACCACCTTTGAGATGTCCAAGGAAAGAAGCTAGTACAAGAAAACATGCTTTCATTACCTCCTGAATCTATAATGCCTCCAGGACAGGAAGCCTCAAAAAGAAAGCTACAATTCAAAAGAGAGGAGAAATGGACCTTGCCCGATGTTAACAAGAAACAAAGATCGTCTAAGTTCGAATCAGAGCAATTCTGGTAATAGAACTGCAAGAAGTAAAGTTGACAAACATCGATACAGTTAAAAAATTCAGAAACTGCCATGGTTGCTCTGGGAGATAGTGACGAATCTGAACATATCACAAGTCATTGATGTGTCTAAATCAGATGTTTCTTCTAATACAAATTACAATTTTAACAAAAAAACAATACACTTCGCTGTAGAAGCTTTTTAGATCAGTTCAGTAGTAGTAAATCTTCATTATCTGATAATGCAAAGCCAAAAGCTCTGTTCAAAAATGTTAATGAACCCCAATGAGACAGACCCTCCAATATATGGGAATTGAGAAAGAGTTAACATTACTAGTGAACCTGAAGCCCTTGAAATTATGAGCAATAACTAACATTAATTTGGGCTGCAGTAGTGAAGGAGATGGTTAAAATTGCCATGGTTACATAGGTAAAAAGACGAAATTTCTATGACCAGGCTAAACATGGTACTTCAACTTAAGCAAACAAAAACCGAGGTAGTTGATAGGCCCGCACCTCATTCTGGAAGTGGTAGGGAAACATCACTAATACCGTTTCTAAAAGATAGTATGGTTAAAGATAAGGTCAAAAGAGTCAATCCTGTAAAAAGATGACCAGAAACTCACAGTACTGGTCTTAGTACAGAACCTATCCACAGAAGTTATGAAAATATTAAAAGGTGTTCAAATTTCACAAGAGCTGATGGTGAATGGTATAGTGTTAGAGTCAGATGGTCTGCATCTACTTGCACTCCTAGAGGTTCCAGTGAATTGCACACAGGATCAGATTGAAAATCAAATCCTGGCTGAAAGCTACATGGAGCACACCCAAACTGAATATTGTCAGCCTTTCTAGTCAAAGTATTTCACAGCCGACTAGTCATCCAGGTTCTCCAAGATTCATTGGGTAAATTCTTTATATTGCTCCAGACTATTTTTATCAAAAACATTTTCAATGGAAAATTTTGGTCCAGGGCCTTTTATCAACACACAATACAAAAATTCAAATGTCAGCATCTATCAATAAAACAATGTTTTGTAGCATCAATGAATAGTTGTAGGATTCAACATGCATCTTTGGAGTTGTACAAATCTAAGAACTCTGTAGATGCAGTCTCTTTACAAAGAAAGCTCATCTAGATCATACCAAGATATCTCCAATATTGGTGGTCATCATTTCAAATTTTGGCACAAAGTCCAAACAATTCTGGGGGAGGGGCTAAGTCTATTATCTCAACCCAGTATTTAACTAGTACTTATTTTATCACCCCCACCCACCGAAAGGATGAAAAGAAAAGTCAACCCTCACAGCATTTGAATTCAGAACGTGAAGCGGGATGAAATGCCAGTAAGCATTTTACTCAGCATGCTAACGATCCTGCCAGGTCACTGCCTCGTTGAAAATCATTAAAAGGGATTTTATACCTTACAGTGGACCAGGAACATCCCAAAGTTACTTTTGCTAGCCAAACGAGAAAAGGTTACTATTCGTTGCAACATTTCACTTTCAATATGTAGCAATACCATACCTGAATATATGTCTAAGAATAGGCTTCAGAGAGAATAATATACCTTTGTCTTGCCCAAAATAGAGACAGCAACTACATTCTCAGACAAAGGTTACGAAGAAAGTTTATGATAGAGCCACATGACAATATTTCCTCTATCAACTGTCGATGACATCGAAAACTATGGAATGACTATTCAAAAATTGAAAGAAACTAAGTGTAGACATCATCTCCTGTGGTTGATTATTTAACTGGTCCATCATCCAGAAGCATGTAGTTGGGAAGCGAATTTCTTAGCACACAGCCACACCTGTGCTCCCCATCCCAGAAGGTTTTCTTTCCCCGAGTACTCACAGTGCGAGTGCCCCATTGTATGGGTAATTTGCTGTACGAGCAGAGACTCCTGCAAATTTATGCCTTGAAGTATGAGCAGAACAAAGGCCGTCAGCTTGTGACCAATTCAAAATGGAAAACAGTAATGTCCATATGTATGTGTATAGTATAATGGGTCAGTCCATGACAGATTTGTAATTTTTGCTAATGATTGCCAGATAAAAACAGGTAAGCTGTCATTGAGTAAATTCGTTTATTTTTTATAATTTCTAAATTGTATTCATTTTGTTGATCAGCTGCTTTCTCAGAAAATGAAACTGATTCTGATGGCTTTACCCAACATGAAAAACAGCTTTAACAGCAGGAGATCGAATGAATACAAAAGACAGCCAGCTTCCAACCAGTTCCAAATGGAAAATGGTAATGTCCATGTGTATGGGTCAGTCCATGGCAGATTAGTAATTCCCAATGTAATTTTTGCTAAGACTCGCCAGACAAACGGACAGACAAGTATTCATTTTGTTGATCAGGTGTTTTCCCAGACAAAATGAAATTGATTCTGATAGTTTTACACAAAGTGAAGAACAGCTTTATCTGCATGAAATTGAAAGGACACAAAGCAGACTGCCAGCTTCCGACCAATTGGCAAGACAAGATGTGGAAAAAGAAGCAAAGACAGCCACAAGTAAAGAATTCAACTTGCCATGTTATCTGCTTGGTAAAAGAGCTAATCAGAAGAAAATTTCTGTAGGGGTACCCTGGGAAAATTATCGTTTACGATAACATTGCATCAACTCCTAATACCATCATTTTATACAAAATGCTTTTTTTTTTTGTCAAAAAATGTGTAAATCATCTGGAGGTGTAAAGAGATATCAAAACACTAAAATGAAGAGAAAAAAAAAACCCAACAGAAACCGAAACAGGTTATGAACCGAGATGCGTTTGCAATATCTTAGAAATTTTTAAAGAGTATCTGGGCTCAAATGTCGTATCTGTTCTCACTTAAGGAACTAAAGCTATATTTGTGCTTGAAGTGGTCTAGCTTTGCTTGAGAGCAGACTGCCATCATATGTGAAGTTTAATGCTTCAGATGCGATCTGCGCGTTTAATATTTACGGCATCTAATTTGTATCAACACCATTTAATGTTAGGAGTTTGCAATTCATTGGCACTATATTAGTTAATGTAAAGGGTTTTAACTGTAGTAGATCTAAAAGCAAGGTGTGTAAAATGGTTGGCATTAGAAAGGGCATCGAGCAGTGAAAACCATGCTAAAACAGACTATGAAAGATAGTGTGGTTTCTAACTTTGCAAGCTTTTTTGTCAAACAGTCCAACCTATGCCCGCTTGGAAAACCGATGTTAAACGATAGAATATATAAGGGAGTTTAAAAAAAAAGACTAATGTTGAAGTTACCTCCCTTGAAAAGGTAACTCGAGGCAGACACTTGAGAAGGAATGTCGAAGTCAAGATAAAGAGTGAAATTACCGATCAGTTAACGCAGACACAAAGAGCAATTCAGAAAAATGGGAGGAATTTGTAATTTAAGAACAGATACTGAATCGTCTCAAAGAATTGGAGACGTGTCGGTTCCTCCACCCATGCACTTGTACGTTGTCACGAAAGGACTTGCATTCTTTGTGTATGAAAGTTTTATAGCCTCGGAGGTGTTCTGAGAAGAGAATGGTAGTGGAAACAACTTCCGAGTTAGTTGCTCGGCTATCTATGCAGCTCTCTGACAAAGAATGTATGTGTATATATATATATATATATATATATATAAAGTGCTTGGAACTGACTGCGGGTGGGGTAAGGGCATCACGAAGCTAGACTGAAAAAAAAAATTGCATTGACAGCCACTGAAGGATATAACAGGATGTTCTACCAAATCATACAGACGCCGCCTAACTAACTCTACATAAGGATGCACCTGAAAAAGACGTTTGAAGAGTCAGCAGTTATTGCTCGAATGGTAGGCGCGAAAGCAGACGATCATTCTGACTAGCTCCATGCTGCAACCAGTAATATACTGCCCGATGATATACATTGAAAGGTCAAGTCATATAGATAAAAGGGCACTACCCGCATATGCATAAAACATTTGAGAGGATCCGAAATAAGATCATTGAAGCAACTTGTGGCAGGGATTCGCTCACCAACACGCTACAACCACCGAGAAGATCACGTCAACTGACATACTGGAAACAGCAGCCAAATCTCCCTAAAGTTTTACTCCCGCTGTTTTAAATAAAGAACAACTCGGAGAACGCGGTACATCTAAATTGAGGGATGGTCACAGCTGGAATATGTTCGAGAAGGTCCGCTTGTTCGGTGGTTAAACTTCAATGCCATCAACTCTTGATTAAAATCCAGTGACTTTGGGAAAAGTATTCAAGAAGTTGTTGAGAGAGGGAAAGAGGGAATCAGGAAGAAAGAGATATGGACAAACGCCAATTGTTACAATGCAGGTGTTTGCTGTTCTGAAAATGTGTCTTGAATAAAGACATGAAAAGCATTTTCACACCTGCTACCAATGAACATTGCATGTTACTACTAAGTTACTAAAAGATGTTTAGAATAAGGAAAATATTTCCAAGATTAAACAACTGTCGAAATGTACCACACATGACAAATTAATTGTACTAGTGGAAAAGGACCTGTGAACAAGCTCCTTGGAACTTCAACACGGAAACCATCCGGTGTCCAGTAAATGTATTAACATTTATGTTGAACTAATAAAAAATAAAATAAAATAAAACCGATTTATTGAAGAATATTGGTTTCAAATTTTGGTTCGAGGCTAGCAATTTCGGGGCAACGGATAAGTAGATTTAACCATCCCAAAGTTCGACTAGTATTTATTTTATCTATCCCGGAAGGATGAAAGGTAAAGCCGACCTCCACAGAATTTCAAATCCGAAAGTTAAGACAGACGGAATGTCGCTAAGCATTTTTCCTAGAAAAGTAGACCAAGTTATTCCTGAGGAGGGTCCTTACGGTCAAAGGATATTAAGTCTAATCTTGAATAGAAATCAAAATGTTACCAGTGCCAGCAGCCCTGAATTTATTCTGTAAATAATTTAGGTATCAAAATCCCTATGATTATGGAAAAAAGAAAAAAATTGCTCTTAGCATGAAGAGGAAACAACATTATTGGAAATGTAAGGTTTCATGTAATCTGAGACAAAACTGATTAACTGAAATTATTCAAACGGAAGTCTGCTCTTATAGTAATTGAAGATAAAGATCAAGCAACGGAGATAATTCCAGTCAAATCAGTTGAGATTTCTGGAAAATATCGGATAACTTAGACTGGAGTAGATCTCGTCTCGAAATTCAACGAGCGTTTTCTTTTTCCGGACACGGATTTCCATTACAAATGCCAACAAAGTTTGCTGCGGTGTTTTTCGACCACGTCAGCAAACTATCTTCTATTTAATGACAAAATTTAGTGATGCTGATTATGGTTGAAGGCGGGTTGGGGGTTACGTCTGTAAGATTAGAAATCTTTCAAATCTCGAAGGCAGAGTCTGAATCAACGTTAGTAATTTTCTTGACATTCCCCCCACCCCGATCTTTGGATATTTTATACAAATCGACCATTCTTTTCGGAAATTTTGAATGGTCAACCAGCTAGAATTTGCAGCTTAGGGTTTAAAAAAAAAGCTAAAAAAAAAATACGAGCAAATTACCGCTTTGACAGCAGAGAGAAACAAACACGGCTGGAACACATTTCATCATAAATTTGTTCGATCAGGGACTCAAAGAAAAGTTTTTCAAAATCTAACAAGATTATGACCAAACTTATTTTTGAAAGGCAAGAAAAAAAAAAAAAAAAAAAAAAAAGTAAAATAAAAGTAAAATACTGACAGTGCGAGGTTTTTCGAACTGGAAATAAAAGCTGTATAAATTATAAATATTACAGGACTTTTATCTTTTCTTTCGAGAGAAGTGAATGCAGCGCACATGACCAGTTCCAAGGCCTCCGAGATTGGTAGGAGGGATAGAGGAAAATATCCTCAAACCAAAAACCTAGCTAGAATGCTTACAGCAGTGTGGATCCCTTTGAAAGATGCCGGGTTATAATATTAAAACCTGTAACGAGTTAAGTCTACCGCCTAAGTGTGCAATAACGGGGAAGGAGGGGGTTTGATCTCGAAACGCAAAGAGATGAAACGAACACGGCAAGGCATCCGGCCTGACGTTTTGGCAATTCTGCCATTCCACTGGTTTGAAGAGGTTTTTTTTTTAAATTGACCTACCCTACAAGAACCCACCCACCCCCGAAATTTGTAACTTGAGAAACAGAAAAAGCTTAACACTGAGGTTAGACAAGGGTGGAGATGTGTCAATTAATTAAAGATCGGAAAGGGCCGAGAGACTGAGTGGAAGCGAAATAAATGCAGTGTTAGTAGCAGTAAAAGGAGCAGAATTTGCTGTGAAATGAGCCAGTATGTAAGAGTGAGCAACTTAGCTGACAAATAGGTTCTTTTTTTTATATTACTTATGCGGTCAAGAATTTGCGTTGAGAACAGTTCAAGCAGTGGGAGTCGCACTCAAGTGTGACGCAAAATACGCAAGTCTTAATTACAAATAGCAAGAAAGATAAACCCATGATTTCATTCCAAAGCTGAGCATTTAAATCCTCTTCCAGAAGATAAATGGAAGATATGAATATTGGTTGTCAGGCATTTATTCGAATTCTTCTTCACAAAATACGATCCAGCGATTCACTTGAATTTCAAAAAGTTAAGTTATTTTGAAAAGACGAGATCTGATATTGTCAGCAAATGTTGAACACTTGTTCATCGGACGGGTAGCCAGCCATCAATATTGCCAACCGTTAATTAAAAGAATAGCACAGATGAAGGGACGATAGCGCTAAGATATCACTCGCAAAGGACTCAGGTATAATGGCCAATCCTTAGATAAAAGGAAATCCTCTATCACTGACCGACACAAAAATTAATTATGAACGCCCACTGGTGGAAAATGCTACAAATATTGATCTTCAGTCTATAAATCTCATTCAAGTCGATTTATTACTGTATCTAGTGTTCATAACCTGTTGAAGGAAAGGTTTACGTCGAAGCCTTTTATAGTTGTCAGCAAACCACCTTAAAAAAAAAAAAAAAAAAAAAAAAAAAGGAAGGTTTCACATCTAATCATCAAAAGTGAAGTGATGTCAATTATTTGGTTGCGAAGTTTCTCCAAGTGAACGGCAGACAAAAATACCGATATGCATGGAGAAAAAAAAAAAGGTATCGATATAATCCCAGCTGAAGGGGTAACTTGAGTTTCGTTGCTATTGATTAAAAAAATCTGGACAAAACGTAAGCAGTATATATTTGGAAATTCCAAGGCTTTTGTTTTCAAACGAACGACTTCACTTCTGCTGGTCACTGAAGTTCCAGACAAGAAACCAAGACCTGTTTAGTCGGGTTGTTCACATAAATGGACTTGGTTAAGTAAAGGATCTGTTTTTAGATTAAATTGTTGATTCGGTATTGATACAAGAAAATTCATCTCGTTTGAAATCAGTTTATGCATTTATAACCAGAGCAAAATGTAAGGGAAGAAACTGGAGTAAACTGTAAATCAATGAAGTTAAATTTGTAACACCTGTAATGTTACAGGGAAAAATTCTTGGTAACGTCTACGCGTTAAGTAGCAGGAATAGTTCAGAGACATTTCGGTTCCTTTTCACCTACAAAAGAAAAGTATAGCTCAATTTTAAAGAATTACACTTTAAAATTTTGCCATAGCCAAAACTTAAATTGTATACATGAAATCACCAACCTGTACTTCCTTTCATTCATCATTCGTTCGATGTACTCCACGTTTTGTATTGTATTGTAATGTCCTCCTCTGTGTTGTGGCCGAAGTGCCAGAATAAAGAGAGATTCTTTTCACGATTCCTTTTAATCTCGCAATTTTTCTTTCTATTTATGGTGTTGTCCTGGCGAGACTATTATAGCCAAAGAATTCTCCAAATAATGGATTATAGGGTCGAGTCTATTGTTAAAAACAAACTTTACACTTCCACGTTTCTTTATCCTATACAACGAATAAGTGAAGAAAAGATTTCAGGTTCAAATCATGATGTCCAAGGACCTTTAATTTTTTTTTTCTGCGCAATATTCTTTTATTCGGCCCAGTGGTTAGGGCAGCGGACTCGCGGTCGGAAGATCGCGGTTTCGATTCCCAGGCCGAGCGTTGTGTGTGTTTATTGAGCGAAAAAAACACCTAAAGCTCCACGAGGTTCCGGCAGGGGGTGGTGGCACCAACTTTCTCTCACTCTTTCGTCCTGTCTCTTGAGTAAAAGCTGCGATGGACTGACGTCCCGTCCAGCTAGTGGGGAACACATACGCCATGGAGACCGGGAAACCGGCCCTATGCTCCACAAGGGGCTAAGAGGGTTTCTATCTTCCCCTTTGACCTATAGCAAGCTACTAAAAAAATAAGACTAACCAATTTCGAAAATGCCTAAAATTTTGCCTCGTCATCAAAACCTGAAATGTCATTTCGGTTTACAGATTTTAAACTACATACCATGGCTTTTTTCTTCTCGTACATAAAAAGTTCATGTACTTTAGTTACATAATCCACATTAAAATACAAATCCCAAACCGAAGACAGCACAAACATGAAGGAAGGAAGAAAAAAAAAGAAAAATGCTCTTTAATAGCATACTTTTCTGTTAGTAAATATTTCTTACACGCACACACAAACCAGGAAGGTAACAGGTGGTTGTAGGATATGCTAGAAACAACAGCTAAATCTCACTTCAGTCTCACGCCTTTTCGTCTGCAAATATTTTCAAACTTATTTATTTATTTTTTGCCGAAAGGCTTCCTCCATCGTTTTTAAGTACATAGTTAAAGAAAAAAAGGGTTGGTGGGGGATTTATCCGTAGGGGATAAATGGGATGGAGGCAGAAAAGAAATCATAAATTTCGAAAAAAAATATTCTCCCCAACATTTCTAGCTCAGAGGAAATCCAACTATCCAACTTATGTGGACGTCCTGCTCCGAAACTCCTCCGATTTCCTACCTTCGGTCAGGGTTAGTCATGTATGCGCAACCCTGGACAAGATTTATTTTGTCCATCTATGCAAGTTTCTCTTCTCCACACCACCGACCTTACCCAAAAGAAAACTACACCCATCAGAATGTAAATGACCGGGGTTATTACCACTTGGCAATCCGTCCAACGTTCTATTACAGGTCTGCCAAATAACCAATCTCGGTAAGTTCTTAATTTGACGTTCGTAAAATCATATGATCCAAAAAGTTTATTTCAGTTAGACATTTCATAATTATAAATGATATACGCTACGAACAGCGAGTAAAAAAAAACGGGGGGGGGGGGAAATGTTAATCTTATTTCAAATAAAGTTACGCCCTGGGCATATGTGAGAATTCTTCAACAATCTGATGCGGGCGCACCAAGCAATACAAGTCGCTGAATCTGACAAAGATCGAGTCAGTGCCGTAATTGTATGCATTTCGTTGACTATCTGCTGGTTTTTTAAAGTATTTCGTAGGGATTCCCAAAACAAGTCTCGAGTTTGTTAGCAGGGGGAACGACATTCCTTTCTACACCGTTTGTTTTATTGACTCGTGCACACCTTACCCCCAAAGTTCAACTTGTTTCGCTCGTCTTTGGTAACGGCTAAAGTAATGTCTACATCGACTGTAAGTATTATTTTGCACCTGGTCACAAAAGAATCTCTTGCTAATGAATTACATCGGTAACGATGCTGATCCTGTAAATGGAGATTGTTGAATTTGTTGATTAACCGTAATTTTTATTTGAGAAATGATCATGTAGGTGTATTGGATCAAGGAGTATCCCGTTTTATTTTTCTAGACACGTAGTATAACACCGATTATATTATTCAATGTAAACTAAAAACAAGAAAGGAAAAAGAAATCGGTTTGAGGGAGATTTGATTGTCATTTCGAAAAGGTCAAGCAACTTAATTTACGTTTGTAAGTTCGAACGTCGTGCATCGTTTAAGGGCATAACTACAGATGTATGCCCCATGGATTTTGTTGACTCATAACTTCCAGAAAAATAGATACTTTTTTTTTTTTTTACAAAACTTTCAACAAATAATCGCTTAGATCCTGTAGATTGAGTGTATGTAAAGAATTGTTGGAAAAAAGAAAAAATTCCGAGGGTTTGGGGAAAGGAGTTTCGCAAAATTCACACGACCCGACATCCCCCCCCCCCACTCATAGCTTTTAAGAAAATAGGTATTTTTTAATGAACTTTTATACAAATAACTTTCAAACAGTATAAATTACGATTACAAAGAAATTTGTAGGCAAAAGTTTTTGGGAGGGGCGGGGAAGGAGTTTCGGATTAGACGGTCCACATAAGTTGGAATTTCTCCGTTTTGACGGAGATTTTTTTCCAATTTATCAGCACAGTCTTCGGCATGATGGGGGGCATCTTTTCACGAAAACAAAAAAGAAAGACATTTTGAAAATTTATGATTTTTTTTTTTCACTCCCACCCAAGTCCGGACTGATTTGAGCTTTCCAAATTTCTTTGTAATCGTAATCTACACCGTTTCGAAGGTATTCATATAAATTTTTCATTAAAAAAAATACTCATTTTCCTGAAAGTTATGAGTGGGAAAATGTCGGGCCATGTAAATTTTGCGAAACTCTCCCCAACCCCACAGCAAATTTTTTCCAGCAAATCTTTACTTAGATTCAATCTACAGGATCTCAGTAATTATTTGTTGAAAGTTTTGTTAAAAAGTATCCATTTTTCTGGAAGTTATGAGGCAACAAAGTCGGTGGGGTATACATCTGTAGATATGCCCGTTTGGCATAGCTACAGATGTATAAATACTACATGAATATCATTAAATGATTAGCAATAAGATAAAGATGTCTACAGATGCTACTTTCTGATAATCTAAAAAAAAAAAAGAATGGCCTTTACTAAATTTACTGAACTTAAATGTGTACAGTAAGAGTTTTGTTGTTAAACGTGACTGCACTGTATATACACGTAAACTAGATGTCTATACACATAAATTTAGATGTGTACACTTGTGCTTTTGATGTATACACATAAGTTTCATTGTCTAAATACATGAATTCACTGGTGTACACACATGACTAGTTTGAAAATATAAATTCACCAGTATACTACAAAGCGAGTTTATATTAGTTCTTTTGTTCAACTCATCTCATCAATCTACCATTGTAACAACACCTCTTTCTCTCTCACTCTCCCTCTTTCTAAATGTCTGTCGTAAGTTAATTTGTTGGTTAGCTTTGAACTGGCACTCTGTCGGTTATGAGGGCAAGCATTCCAGTTGATCTGATCAACAGAAAAGCACGCCCATGAATTTAATTTGCATGAAGCCAAGCACTCCACAAACGAGTGCTAATAAGGCAGTATTGTCGTCAGCAACATCAGCAATTTTGATTTCACTTGCTTCAATAAGTCTTCACAAGCAAGGTTTATTGTCCAATAAATGAGGGATATTTATAAATGGGCTGGTTACACCCACTGGCATAGGCCATGGGCTATGGTCTCACTTGGCTTGTCGGGTCTTCTCAAGCACATCATATCTCCAAAGGTCCCGGTCACTAGTCATTGCCTCAGTAAGGCCCAATATTCAAAGGTCGTGCTTCACCACCTCATCCCAGATTTTCCTGAGTCTACCTCTTCCACAGGTTCCCTCAACTGCTTGGGTGTGACCCTTTTTCACACAGCTGTCCTCATTTATTCGCAACATATGACCATACCAGCGCAGTCGTCTCTCTTGCACACCACATCTGATGCTTCTTAAATCCAACTTTTCTCTCTCAGGGCACTCACACCCTACCATGTATGCACACTGACATTACACATCCAGCGGAGCATACTGGTTTCATTCCTTGCAAGCTTACGCATGTCTTCAGCAGAAAATCTTGTACTTGTGTTCTTTGCCTGTGAGGAACTTAGCGGAACCTCCTCTCCACCTTACTTCTTGGAGGCAGCTCAAATCAACACATCTCCGTTATATATAATGGATTCTCCTGTTGTTAGATGACATACGAGGGTTCAACAATTTCTTACCGAACAACCACACAGATGATTTGTTTATAGTAATCAGATGTTAGTGTAGACATAAGCTTGTTCCCTCCATCAGATTGACATTACTTGTACAGGTGCCACATGTCAGATGATTACACAGCAACATGGAATGAAGTGGTTTGCTCAAGAACACAACGCAACGCCTGGTCTGGGAATTGAACCCACAATTTTGCAATCGTGAGTGCAACTCCTTAACCACTAAGCCATGCACCTTATATATATATATATATATATAATGAGTGTTTATGAAGTTTTGAATGGAACTCTTTCACAGGAATGTATTTTATCCAAGTATACACCCGGTTTAGCTCCATATTGATTAATATACTTGGAATTCATTAATTTGTGTTAATATTAACACCTGTGAAGTTCCAGTTGTCATTATAGATGTTTTCATTCATTTGATACAGAACATAATTCTAATAATATAATATAACGAAAATGGAGAGTTTGAACACAGAAAAAAATCAATTTATTTATATAATAGTTATTTTCATATCACCTGTGTATATTTCAATTTCTTACCTTCATTCATGTTTTGCAATTAATATTACATTATGCATTTAAAAGGTAAAAATCTCTTCAGGGTAAAAAATTGACAAATATTAATTCGCGTCCTAAGTGAATGGAGAGCTGTTTACCAACTGAAATAGCAGCATTCGTTTGTGTGTTTGTGTATGTCACCATATGTGTCTTTTGGATTCTTTTATAAAAATAGATATGACCACAGTGGTCAATGACAAGTTGTAGTATGAGGAACTAAGTCATACTACCATTCTCCTTATTGGAATTCAGTTTGCTTTTATAAAGGCTGGCTACCACACCTTTTTCTACTCAATAAATTAAGGGTGGGCTTCTGCCTCCACAATAATAGGAACAAGGAAATCACAAAACAATTTACTTAATAGCCAAATTTGTTGAGTAGAAACAGGAGTGGTAGCCAGCCATTTTATATAACCAATCTAAATTCCAATATGGAGAATGTTAGTATGACCTACTTCCTCAGAGCTACAATTTGCCATTGTCCACTGTGGTCATAGTTTAACCTCAAGTCATTTTTAGAAAGGAATCCAAAAGACACACGTGGTGACATACACAAACACTGACCAAAGCCTTGTGAGTGGATTTGGTAGACGGAAACTGAAAGAAGCCCGTCATATATATGTATATATATATATGGGTGTGTGTGTGTATGTGTTTGTCCCCCAACATCGCTTGACAACCGATGCTGGAGTATTTACGTCCCCATAACATAGTGGTTCGGCAAAAGAGACCGATAGAATAAGTACTAGGCTTACAAAGAATAAGTCCTGGGATCAATTTACTCGACTAAAGGCAGTGTTCAGCCAAAGGAGTAAATGTAAACAACTGAATACTTGTCAGTGATTGGTTGAAATTATCGAAATAAGACAATTTTTTACATGAAATAAATTCGAATACAAAAATATTTTTCTGTTTTATAACACTAAATAGATAAGTATACGAAGTTTGAAAGTCTTTCGGTACCAAAAACACTACGTAAAACATTAATGAAAACTGTGGCCCCCGTTTTAAAATAGATCCCAGTGTTCCAGCATGGCCGCAGTCAAATGACTGAAACAAGTAAAAGAGAGTTAAAAAAAAAAAAGAGTCTAAAACCATCTCTAGAACATAAGTAAATTATGTTCCCAGTTTGGAGAAAATCAGTTGTGAACTTCAGATGTTCTGTGGGTTTACACACATCCTCAGTTTTATATCATCGAATATAGATATATAGATATATATATATATATTACCTTCACCACATATCACTGTGACTTGTGCGGGAAAACTTACTCGGTAAGCAGTGGCTTGTATCGTCACAAGCGAATACATACAGGTGAAAAACCACACCAGTGTGAATATTGTGGGGAATCTTTCTCATTGAGCAGTCATTTGGCAAGTCACGAACGAATTCATACAGGAGAGAGACCTTACCATTGTGAAATATGTGACAGACGCTTCTCTCAGAACAGTCATTTATTGACTCATCGACGAGTGCACACCGGAGAGCAGCCATATGCTTGTGATACATGCGATAACCCTAACCCTAACCCTTTAGCTTTTATATCAACTATATCTGGGCCCAAATATTCTACCCGTTTTATGTTCAAACTGGCTAGATCCAGCCTCTCACACCTCCCCTATGATGTCATTCTAAAAATAAACAATCACATCTTCAAAATTTGAGGTAATACATGATCAGTTTTAAAAAATGTGGATAAATAAGCATTGCATATGATAAATTAACCCGAATGCTAGAGTTAAAATTACAAAATGACATTTTTTTCATTACAGGAAACCTTTTCCACAAAATGAAGAATTCTATTATTGTGTTGAAAACCAGCAGTGAAAAAGAAAATGTAATTTTAATGAAGACATATTGGAATGCATCTAGCAAACAATAAAAACACTTTTTTAAGACTTTCGTCTTAGTTGCATAATCATGGTGAAAATTCCTTAGTAAATTATAATATTGATGTGTCACTTTTGGAAACATTATCTCTTGTAAAAAAAAGATAAAGCTCTTTTCTGAGTTATATAGATTCCTGGGACCAGTTTCTCCATTTCCTTGGTTCATATATTCCCCCCACTGAATGGGATACCAGTTTGTTGCAGGAATACTCCTTTTTACCAGCTGAGTGGACTTGAGCAATACAAAGTGCTTTGCTCAAGAATATAACGCATCACACTGGTTATAGAAATCAAAACCACAATCTTCCAATCCTGAGTCGAACACTCTAACCACTAAGTCACGTGCCTGTACTTAACTCATATAAGGTATTTTGAAATGCCACTGGCTGTAAATTTAGGAGGTTGACAGACAGCTACTAAAGAATCAACTCTTGTAATTCATATGTTTGTGGAATTATCTACACACTTAACTATGTTTCTTATTTGCAGAGTCTCCATCGTATTCTGGTATTAAAAGAAATGCTTCTGTTTTCACTTTGTGTGGATAAAAATTACACTTAAATGAAAGCTCAGAGAGGAATTAATTCACAGCAATGTGGTGTCAACAATTTCAATGCAAGAACCCAGTCTTCAGTGACATGACAGTGTTAATGGCAACAGTAATAATAATAATAATAATAATAACAACCATCTAAATAATTATGACTTTAAAAAAAAAGGAAAAAAATAGAGAATGTTAAAAATATAATTGGCAAAGATTTTCCTTTTCTTTTTAATATTATCAAGAAACAAAAAGCTGCCTCTGAAGTAATCAATTTTTTTCCTTGAGTGTTATATATGTATTGCTAACTATATATATATATATATATATATATATATATATACATATACACACTTTTAGTGTTCTCTCTAAGTGAGAATATATATATAACAACATTCAAATAATATTCTGAGTGTATATATAAATATATATATACATACATATATACATACATACATACATATATATATATCTATATATATATATACACACACAGATATACACACACACATACATGCATACAAGGCTTCATATTTAGTGACATGTCATTAAGCATTTTACTTTTTCTCCTAAATATTCAACAAGTGACTGTTTTGTAAACACTATGGAGTGTTTTAAGTTATCTATCCCACAGTGCGTACATACAGACGAGAAAAACTCAGATTGTCACATTTGCAACAAGTCATTCTCTCAAGATAATGCTTCGGATAAAGAGAAGATATCTGCCGAAGTTAACATACAACATCAGGGTGACATTTGCGGTAAAACTTTATCTCAAAACACTGACTTGGAACACCAAAGACAAATCCACTCTAATGAAAAGCCATATCACTGTGACTTGTGTGGGAAAACTTACTCGGTAAGCAGTGGCTTGTATCGTCACAAGCGAATACATACAGGTGAAAAACCACACCAATGTGAATATTGTGGGGAATCTTTCTCATTGAGCAGTCATTTGGCAAGTCACGAACGGATTCATACAGGAGAGAGACCTTACCATTGTGAAATATGTGACAGACGGTTCTCTCAGAACAGTCATTTATTGACTCATCGACGAGTGCACACTGGAGAGAAGCCATATGCTTGTGATATTTGTGATAAAAGTTTCTCTCGCAATAGTACATTGGCCGATCACAAACGAATTCACACAGGAGAAAAGCCATACAGCTGCGAAGTTTGCGGTAAATCCTTCTCGGTGAATAGCCATTTGTATCGACATAGATGGATCCACACTGGGAAAAAACCATATCGTTGTGAAACTTGTGGTAAAACCTTCTCACGAAACACCACCCTGTTTCAACATAGACGTACCCACACAGGAGAAAAACCATATAAATGCCAGATTTGCAGTAAGAAATTTTCTGTTCGTAATCACTTAGCGAGTCACGTTCGCATTCACACCGGGGAAAAACCATACCACTGTGAAATTTGTGGTAAAAACTTCTCAGTGAATAGCCATTTACTCAATCATATACGAATACACACTGGAGAGAAACCATATCAATGTGAAATTTGTGGCAAAAATTTCTCTGTCAAATGCCATTTGTCCAGTCACATGCTTGTTCATACTGGAGAGAAACCATTTCGCTGTGAAATTTGTGGCAAAATGTTTTCCAGAAGTAATAATTTATCTAGACATATACGAATCCATACTGGACAGAATGCCAAGCCTGGAGATTTATAATTGGAAGATTCAAGGTAAACAATTTTAAAATTTACTAATAGACATTTGTGTTGGCTGTGAGTAATGTGTTTTGAATCTTACCAAAGACATTGTACTTCAATATTTTGTTTATCTACAATTGAGGACAAAAGTAAAAGCAGCAAGGATTACTGACACAAGGTGACGAAATTTTGGTGGAGACTACATAATTGATGAAATCAACCCCAGAAGGATTAAAAGCATAGTTGACACCATATATGTATTTTGAACTCAGAGCACATACACACGCACATTGGGTTGATGCATAATTGACAACAACTGTTTTATTTTCGAATAAATTTAGAATAAAAAAACCGTCATTAATTATGCATCCACCCAATTTATTTATATATATATATATATATATATATATATATATACATACTGGATGGGCCAAAAGTCACGCACAAAATAAAATCAACATTAAGTAAAATAATGCTGAATACACATGTACATGAAGAACAAAATGAAATGGTAAGACAAAAACTACATTACCTGGATAATAATGATAGGTGAGAGAAAGAGAGAAAAGAAGGGCAAAAAGGAACTGTTTGTGAGTTTTTACCTGCACATCTAATTGAACCTGCAACATCTATTTACTGGCAGCGCATTACTTTGGACAACAGCCTGTGGTTAGGGTGGCTGGTGTTTCAGATGATGTAAAATTGACTTAACTCTTTTGATACAAACTCTTTTGACAATACTTCTTTAAAGCAATCATATTTAAAAGACCAATAAAATTTTTATACAACACCTTTTTTTTTTTTTTGTCAAGTTTATATCAAATATGGATGCAATAAATTACTTATAATTACCAATAATAACATGAAGTCATACAGTTAAGTGGAGGAATTGAATCATTTTAATGGTAATTTATTTTACAAAAGTATAGCCTAGGCTAGGGTGTGTCCTATGCCCTCATACATTTTATAGGCTATCAAATATGGTAAGTGAAAACCTCTGAGCTTTCAGATTTATTAGGTTGGAAATTATTCTGGTTTTCCATGATGTTTAACTCTTTTGCTGCTGTATTCCTGTTTGAAATGTGTTACCTTTGATTCAGTTGATTTTTAAAACGATAAAGAATTTATTAAAATAAATTATATTATATTAACTTGGGGACAGTAGTGAGCTGGCAGAAACGTTAGCACACTGGGCGAAATACTTAGTGGTATTTCGTCTGTCTTTACGTTCTGAGTTCAAATTTCACTAAGGTCAACTTTGCCTTTCATCCTTTCAGGGTTGATAAATTAAGTACCAGTTGTGTAATGGAGTCAATCTAATCGACTGTCCCCCTCCCCAAAAATTTCGGGCCTTGTGCTTAGAGTAGAAAAGAATCGTTAGCATGCCAGGCGAAATGCTTAGTGGTTCATCTGTCACTACGTTCTGAGTTCAAATTCCGCCAAGGTCGACTTTACCTTTCATCCTTTCGGGGTCGATTAAATTAGTACCAATTATGCACTGGGGTCGATGTTATTGACTTAATCCCTTTATCTGTCCTTGTTTGTCCCCTCTATGTTTAGCCTCCTGTGGGCAATAAAGAAGTAAATAACATCATGTCATCACATCATTTAATGTCTGTTTTCTGGCATAAGTTGGATGGTTTGATAGAACCTGGCAAAGCAGAGAGCTACACCAAGCTCCAATTGTCTGTTTTGGCAGGGTTTCCATGGCTGCATGCCCTCCCTGATGCCAACCACATTACAGAGTGACCTAGGTGTTATGATGTAAATGAGTAAATCCCAGGAAGAGATAGAAGGTAAGTGCATAGTGTTGGTATGACATAGCTTTGATAGGTACTACAACACCTGGGAAATGCAAGTATAGGATTACTCTGCCTAGCATAGCTGCACCGACAGTGGTGCCACCTACCACAAACAAAAGGGGATCACAGGAGCATGAAGATGAAGAAAACTTGAGCTGTGCAAGTTCAGAGCTAACCCCTCGCCTTTGTATCCAGCAGACCGCCAGTGCCTGACCTATGGCAGAACCTACTGAACATGTATTGGCCTGGTCAGCTATTGCCAGACACACTGTGACCCATCTCCCATGTGATGAGTTTGGTCATTGTCAACAACAATGGACAAAATTATTATTAGGTACTACCTAAGGCGGCGAGCTGGTAGAATTGTTAGCATGCTGGGCGAAATGCTTAACAGTATTTTACCTGTTGCTATGTTCTGAGTTCAAATTCTGCCAAGGTTAACTTTGCCTTTCATCCTTTCGGGGTCGAAAAATTAAGTAGCAGTGAAATGTAATTGACCAGTTCCCTCCCTAAAATTTCAGCCTTTGAGCCTCTAGTCATTATTAGGTACTTCAAATGTGTGATTAGCATGGCATGTCGCTGGGAAGAATTACAAGACGGATTCTTCAAGTGCATTGTCCTTCAGAGTAAAAAGAGGTCAGCATAGTTGTTATCGAAGTTGAGAAGAGTTTAAAATAGTCAGGTGGCTGTTCTTACAAGTTTTTAAAGATTTTTTTCCTCAACTTCAACCATATTGCAATTGAGGTTGCTAATAAAATATCAGGATACTTTTTAGTGTTTTACAATCAATATTCTTTTCTCTGTTGGATTACAAGCTTACTATTTTGTTTTTATTTTTACCCCACACTAACGTCTAATTTGATAATTTTCAAGTTTTAAAAAAATGTATGTCAAAAGTGGGGCAAAATGAATAATGACTAATTTTAATAATTACTTCTTTTAAACTGCATGGTGCATAAATATATCAGGAAGAGAGCTGTTCCAGGAGATTGTAACGAGGTTTTAGAGAATATTTTATGCAGAGCTTTTGCATTTAGTTGAGTTTCATTACTTTTGATATTGTGCTATTTTTCCATGATTGTCTTTCACTAGACTTAGATATTTTAAATTTTTGTTGCATTTCTGATTTTTCTGATGAATAATGATGGATATTGGTGTGTATGAGTCCTTTTTCAAATGCAATTCTGGAGACGTGAAGAGGCAATTTTACCTTATTTTGTCTTACTCACTTTGCCCCAGCTAAATTATTTGCTCAAAGTGAACGGGGATAATTTTCGGAAATAGTGTTCTGAATATGTTATAGTGATTTTAATGCATTTAGAGGTCATTTGCTCAGCTGATAAAGTTTTTGTAAGGTAGTGAACATTTATAAGAACCATATTCTTTCTCAGTAAAAAAATGCAGTAAAAATTACTCATTCTGCCCCACCCCCTATCAGTGTGGTAGCTAGGGCCGTCCTTGTCACATTATATGCTCTCGAGCAATTCACTGCACTGAACCCTATAGAATTTATTTATTGACAGCAACTCACAACATACATATATTAGAATTGGGCCCCTAAGCCCCGGGGCAACTGCCAACTGCGTCCACACCTTAAGATGTCACAGGTGGTAGACTGGCGAAGTTGCTATATGGGGAAATAACGTCTTGCTGTATTTCTTTAGTTCCGTGTTCAAATCTCATCGATGTCAAATTTGTCTTTTATCCTTCTGGAGTTGATCAGATAAAATATTAATCACATCGATTTTTTTTAACCCCAGCTACAAAATTAAAAAAAAAAAATTGTGACGTTGTGTCTATATAAGAAACCGTGACACACCTGTTATACATGTTATTGTATTATTCCTTCGTTGATTGTCCTTGTGGCAAATAACCAGAGACATTTAAATATGAATGAACCAATCAACATTCCGCAAGCGATTAGTCAAGTCTGTACTTCCGGTCGGCCATAACACGTGTTTTGTTTATGTGAAAAGAAAATGTTTCGTTATTTTCCCCACCCGTCGAGTCTTCGTTGAACCGCTTCGTCCTTTTAAAATAATAATTGCAACAATAATGTCCTCTTTACATTTATCATAAGGGTTAACAATAATAATAATTTCCTCCTCGTAATAACAAAGTAGTCAGGACATTTTATTAACTAATGTTAACTCAATGAAAATAACCAAAACATGCAACGTAAGTTTTTTTTTTTTTCCTCCCTCTTTCTCTCACAGATTCGACGTATTGACAATACAACGAATTATTATAATTGGTGTTATTATTATTTGTCTTTGCGTTCTGAGTTCAAATGCCGCCGTGGTCGACTTTGCCTTTCGTCTTTCCGGGGGGGTCGATAAAATAAGTACCAGTGATTCACTAAGGTTCATGCAACCAATTTACCCCCTCCCCGAAATTGCTGACCTTGTACCAACATTTGTAATCTTCGATATTAGTCACATAATGTCAAATGTCTGCCTTTTATCCTTTCGGGATCGAAAAAAATCAGTACCAGCCTCAAAATTGCTAGCCTTGTGCCAAAATTTAAATGCATTATTATTATTATTATTTGTCTTTACGTGTAATGAGTTCAAATTCCGCCGAGGTCGACTTTGCTTTTCATCCTTTCGGGGTCGGTGAGTCCCAGCACTGGAGGCGATTTGGCACTGTCATGGTATTAGCTGTCAGAAGTGAAAGTAGAAAAATCTGACAAGGAACGTTACTGCTGGTTTGAGTTGATTCTTTGGCTACTGACAGCTAATACCATGACTGGCCGGAGCGAGCTATCTGTCTGTCTCTCTCTATCTATCTATCTATCTATCACTCGAAAGTTATTGGAACAAATTTGACACCTATATCCATGCGTTTGAAAACACACAGAGTATTAGGGTACTACTAAAGCAGAGTGGTCCCGAACGCGCAGTCGCGCGTCCGCGCTAGCTAGTCGTGAGTGGTCGATCCTATTATTTTTAAACTTCAAACTTCATTTGTTTTCTATTTTGATAAACTCTCTCTCTGTTGAAAATTATATTTTTATATTTTAAATAATTTGCAATTTCAGAAAATATATTTTTATATTAAATTTGCGTTTTCTAATTTGATAAATTCTACGGACACAAACAGAGGTGAACGAGTGATATATATATATATATATATATAATATATATATAGAGAGAGAGATAGTGAAATAGACAGACAGATAGATAGCTCCGGCTAGTCAGTAGCCAGCAGTAACGTTCCTTGTCAGTTCTACTTTCAATTCTGACAGCTAATACCATGACAGTGCCTAGCATTTGTTCATCGTTTACATTACGAGTTCAAATTCTGCCGGTTCCACTTTTGCTTCAATTCCTTTGGGGACGATAAAAATGAAATACCAGTCAAATAGTCGGGTTGACCGTTTCGCACTAATATCCTCTCTCCACAAAATTGTTGGCTTTATATGCTTTGGGCGATAGGCTGTTAATCGTTAGGGGGTCGGTTCTGAACGTTTTGCGTTCAAAATTCCCCGCCGAGGTCAACTTTGCTTGCCGTTCCTCCGAGGACGAGAAGAATAAAGTACTAGTTAAATATAAAGGTCGATAGCATAGAACTGGCCTCTTCTCAAAATTTCAAGTTTTGTAGATATGTGATGTGTACCGGTATATAATGTGTTCGATGTAATCATAATCTCCACTACTATAGCCTCGGGCCGACCAAAGCCTTGTGAGGGGATTTGGTAGAGGGAAACTGAAAGAAGCCCGTCGTATATATGCATATATCTATGTGTGCGTTTGTGTCTGTGTTCTCGCATTACCACTTAACCGGTGTTTATGTGTTTACGACCCCGTAACATTAGCGGTTCGGTTAATAAAACTGATAGAATAAATTCTAGGCTTTTGGAATTTTCAGAAAATGTTTTTCGAATTTGTGTTCTACACACGGGAACTCATACGATTAGGTAAAAAAAAAAAGAAAAAAAAAAGCTATTCTTTTTAGCACATCCCATGACCACCTAGTACCTTTCCTGTTTATTTGTCACTCTGACATGTATTAATTGTTTTTCAAAATTCGAAAAAAAGTGGAAATTTTAGGATCTATGGGAATGGGGTGGGTTTTAGAAATCAAAACTTTCTTTCATAATCGTAGAACACAAAATTCGAAGGAGTTTTTTTGAAAATTCCTCAAACTAGAAACAGTTATTAATATATGGGGGGGGGGGGGGGAGCTTAAACCAGAATTCCGCCAAGATTTCTTGCTAACAGGGGTAGTAGTTTTGCTCGAAGGCGTTCCAGCTATGACCATACAATCTTTTTTTATAAATCTGATATCACATAGTGCTGTGTATCCTTCGTTTTAAAAGGCGACAAGTTATGGTTCGAGTTGGATAAAGGCGAATTAGCTGAACTGGTAAACGTTTTTGGTGTTGAATTTGTGATATGAGGTGTAATTCAAATCATGTCTTATGTTTTTTTGTTTTTTTTTTTGTTGTTGTTGTCTTAGAGCATGCTCTCTGCTGCGTGTCACGTTGTCTATATCTCCATTTCTGACATTCATTATACCTTATATATATATATATATATATATATATATATATATATATATATATATATATATATATATATATATATATATATATATATATATATATATATATAGAGAGAGAGAGATATCAGAGGCGATTCCAGGTGACCAGCGTCACTCGGGCTCATCACAAATTTCGCATAAGACACATGCCTGTTCGAAGAGTTTCACGTTTTTCCGCAATATTTCTAACCCCAAATGGCTTACCTTTTTTTAATTTATATATCTAGCAATTTCTAAAGCAGCCCTGCAAATACACAACTCATCTCTACATACAGACGCTCAGAATAACGGCAATCAAATAACGACAGTGGAGTGCACAACAAACAGCCATCTGGCTGTCGTCGCCTTTACTCTTGACAAGAGATGCCAGTTAGTCTTTTAATGTCGAATTATAATAAAAACAGTTTAACGTTAAGCTGAATGATTAGGCAAACTTTTTGTGAAGTACATATTATTCTTTAAAAAATCTAGTGTTGAAAATTACTTTGAAGTTTAGGCCTGCTTAGCCTTCCAGTGTGTGTGTCTATCGAATTTATTGAATGCATAACGAAAGTGATATACATACTAGCGAAGGAACCTCGCTTGACCTGCTGGGAATTACACCCAAACCAGTCTCTGGTAAGGCTGGAAATCCCTCACCTGCCTTCTCCGTGGAAAAATCCGGCAAAGTTTCGGGATATCTGTCCTATATCTTATGGGAAAAGAACACGTTTCCCGTGTGAGAAGTGAGGTCGAAATGGTGAAAAAACATTGAAAAAGAAATTCTTGATAAAAAATTTTATTTTCAGAAATCGTGATTACCGTTTTGTGAAATCCACAAACATTAAAATAAATAAATATATAAAATAAAATAAAGAAGCCCTACACTATACCCCGCTCCCCGAGCGGGCGGTGGGGGGACAACTTTCCTGTAACTCTGCCCAAGTCCCTTTAAATCATAAATACAACCAAATCGGCATAATCTTCAGTTTCTAGGTTCTTCTGCACTTTTATTCTCTTGTAACTAAATTGGTTCCCCACCCTTTGCGCGGTTTCCTAGTAACTTATTTGGATCGATCATAGTGTAGGACTTGTCGATCTTCGACCTGCAGACAAGATAGCCAAAGCGTTGGCGCGAATAACGGCCAGCTATATCCGAACGCCATTTGTCACTTCTGAACTGTCGGACCATTTATATATTGTATGTAAATACACAGCGGTCAGCAAAACTTTTGGTGGTTTGCGTTGGCAAACTTTTCCGTCGTGTTTGAGACTGAATACGTTCCCTTGAAAGACTGCAAAAGAGAATGGATGATAGTCTTGTCCCAAAGCATTTGCATTCTCAGACGAAATTTGTCTTGAACTTCATCCACAAGTCGACTGTTATGTACGAGCCAACGAGGGGAGGCCTCAGCACGGCCGATCGACCTGTTAGAAATAGCAGACTAATCTCCCTCTAAGTTTTGGTGTAGTGTGTGTGTGTGTGTGTGTGGTAGTGGTGGTGGGTGATAGTCTTCGCCCGCATTAAAATTTGAAGCTATGACCAAACAAATTCTTTAAACCCCCAACTTGAAAAGTCCTTTAAGCGATAAAATTAAAGTAGTAAATTTTAAGTCGCACTACCTGATTTGTAAAATTAATGATTCGTTGTTTTTGGTGGGGGCATAGGTGCACCCCAGGCACGCAACTGCTAGGCTCTTGTTTACTTGGGACTTGTTAAAAAGGTACAATTTAATCAAACCCTATCTACGTAATAAAAAAAATGCTTAACGTTCGGTAATGTGGTTCTAGATACATTACCTTTAAAAAGGTGTTGATCATAGCTGGAACATGTTTTCTCAAAGAGCTTGTCTTAGGGTGGGTTCTCAAGACGCTAATTAATGATCCATCCACCTTTTCTTTTTAATGATAAACACGGGAGAAAACTCCAGATGTAATTTTGGTCCGTTTCCCCCCAAAGCTATTTGATACTTTACTGAGGAGCCTTAAAAATAAGACAAAAAGTATTCAGAGTTATCTCCCGTAGTTGATAAAAAAAAAAACATGTTCACTATTAATGGAAGTAGACGCGACCTGTTCCGCTTAATTGCATTTCATTATTTTTTATTTTTTATTTTTAAAAACTCCAAATCAGACGATATTTTGTGCACTTAACTGATCTCCGCAAAACGGAAAACGTCGGCTCGTCGGAGAAATGAACCCCTCAACATGGAATGGCTCCTGCACGAGTGCTGCGGGCCATCGCAGTCATTATCGCGAGATGAGGCTTAGCACCCCACCTGTTCTGTGGTGTGTGGCCCATCGCATCCTCTGCCTTTCCCCCTCCCTCTGCCCCCTTTTTTCCCTCTATTTCTTTGTATCCGTGTCAACCTTTCAAATTTAACACTTCAAATAAACAGATTCGAGGATTTGGCTGCTATTTTTTTTTTATCAGGTTGGTGTGCTTGCATCCCCATAACTTAGCAGTTCGGCAAAAGAGACCGACAGAATAAATACTGGTTTTAAAAAGAAAATAAGTACCGGAAGCGATTAGTTTGACAAACATCTTTCACTTCATTATCTGTCTACACACACTCGCCCACACGCTCACTCACTCGCCCACACGCTCACTCACTCGCACTATATATAATCAAAAGTGTCATTTGAGCCCAGACCTAATCCTTACCTGCACCATATTCATAATACAGACCCCTCACACTAACTTTAACATGTTTTACTTACCACTATAACTTTACTATCCTAACATAAATTTTCTACTTTAGGTATCCACAAATGAGGAGAAATACCTGAAATTCTCTTTCTACACATTAAACTGTAAGAATACATTTGCCATTTGGAATGCAGTGGTTTAAACTATCAGTCTGGAAATTCTATGAATTGTGCTATAGCATCCTCCAGTCTTCTCTCTGGATTTCTTCACTTCCAATCAGAAATGAAATGCTTTTCTTCCGAAACAGAAAATTTTATTCCATGTAAGAAAACTTTCATATTTTGTTAACTTTCATATTTCGTTAACTTAAGTCGATAAAATTAGGTGAATTCTTTAATTATTAATGGATGCAAATACGGTAACAAAACTCTTTGGGGACATATTGTAACATTGCAAAACAAATTTTAAAAAACAACAATTGAACCCCATCATGGGAAATTTTTGTTCAAGATACATGTTGGGTTTCTTCCTCCTTAATTTATTGGTGTTAAATTAAAGGATTCTTATTGAAAATGCAAATTAAAATTTAAAAAAAATCTAATTTAAACAATGTTACAAAATGAAAAGAAAATCTTGACGTATCAAAGGAGAAGAAATTGCAACAAAACAAAACGGACCCCATTGTGGTAAAATTTGTGTTGGAGATTCATGTTGGATTTCTTTCTCCATAGATTAATGGCGTTTACGGATTCTTTACTGAAATTGCAAATTTAAAAGAAATTTAAACAACCCTACAAAATGAAAAGAAAATCTCGAAATAGGTTTGGTGATCAAAGAAAAAATAATCGGAAAAAAACATATGTTTGTGAAATTTGTGGACAAGCATTCTCTGGAAACAGTGAATTAACAATACATAATCGTACCCATACAGGGGAGAAACCATACAAATGTGAGGTGTGTGATAAAGCGTTTTCTGTAGCCCGGTATTTGACTGATCATAAATGGATACATATCAAGAACAAGCCACACCAATGTCAGTTTTGTGATAAAACGTTTTCTAAAAAGAGCAGATTGAATTTACATGAGAGAATTCACACAGGGGAGAAACCATTCCAGTGTGACATCTGTGGTGAAGCGTTCTCTCGTAATAGTTTACTGTCTGTCCATAAATGGTCCCATACGGGCGAGAATCCATTTTGCTGTGAAATCTGTGGTAGGTCTTTTTCACAGAATAGCTATTTGTCCCAACACATAATGACGCACATTGAGACGAAACCGTTCATCTGTGAAATCTGTGGCAAAACGTTTTCCTTCAAGAAGAACCTGACCTACCACTCAGTGACCCATTTAGAAAAGTCGCACCACTGCGACATCTGTAGTACATCGTTTTACTGTAAAAACCATTTGACTAATCACGAATTGTCGCATGTGGGTGACAAACTGTACAGTTGCAATTACTGCGAGGAGACTTTCTGTCAGAGAAGCCTTTTGCACCGACATAAGCTTGCTCACCCAGAAGCGAAGCCGTCTTGCGCAGTTTGCGGGCGGAAGTTTTCTAACAAACGAAATTTAACTGTGCACCTGCGAATTCATACCGGGGAGAAGCCATACCACTGCGAGATTTGCGGTAAGTCATTTGCAGCAAACAGCAATCTGACACGACACGTTCAGATTCACACAGGAGAAAAACCGTACCATTGTGATATTTGCGGTAAATCTTTCTCCCAGAACAATTTAAAACGACACAATTTTGTCCATACAGGGGAAAGACCTTTCCAGTGTGAAATTTGCGGCAGAGCGTTCACTTTTAAGACAGATTTACATAAACATGTACGTACACACACAGGAGAGAAGCCATACTGCTGTGAAATTTGTGGTAAAGCTTACTCCTACGCATACAGTTTGAACGCCCATAGATTGACTCACATTGTGTAAGGACGGTTATCGTAGACTACCTGACGTGCTTTCATACAGAACTAATTACTCTTGTCCAGTTATGCTTTTTGCAGATGAATAATTAAGATTAAGAGGATCCAGCTTCAAACAAATAACTAAATGAAATAGAAAAGTAAACGTTAAAAAAGACAGATACATAAAACAGAAAAAAGAAACCTAATTCATACAAATGTTCAGATTTACAGAACTATTTGGTTTCCAACAGACTTATTGTGAAGAAAAGGCTAATGTGATACATTTTGAGACGATGAACAAAAATATATATATTTATATAGGTACTCAGCTACATTAAAACCAAAATGCTCGACCAGCTTTTATGAGAAGCTAAAGAAAAAATCTGCCTGTTGGTTTGTATTATGGAGTTTTTAGGGAAAAAATAACCTGTCGATTGTATACCCCTCTGTGTATCAGTCTATGAATACTCTTTCTTGTATTGCAGAGCTGATCTGTGGTTATCTAATTTTTACATATATGCAAGAAATTCATTAACAGTGGCAATGATGATAACAGTTGCACAATAGAGACATGTGATATGGGGAAGAAGTATCTGTAGACATGGTTGTGTGATTAAGAAGCTCACTTCTTAACCATGTGGTTTCAGGTTCAATCCCACTTCATGACACCTTGGGCAATTGTGTTCTACTGTAGCCCCTGACCTCAATCAAATTCTTATGAGTGGATTTAGTTATTTCTTTACTACCCACAAGGGGCTACATACAGAGGGGACAAACAAGGACAGACAAACACGGATTAAGTCGATTATATCGACCCCAGTGCGTAACTGGTACTTATTTAATCGACCCTGAAAGGATGAAAGGCAAAGTCGACCTCGGCGGAATTTGAACTCAGAACGTAGCCGCAGACGAAATACCGCTAAGCATTTCGCCCGGCGTGCTAACGTTTCTGCCAGCTGGATTTAGTTGACAGAAACTGGTAGAAGTCCATACATGTGTGTGTGTGTGTGTGTATATATCATCATCATTTAACATACCAAACATTGATCTTTGGGCTGCTTATCTCCAGTTCTCTCGGAGTGGTTGGTGTTAGGAAGGGCATCCAGCTGTAGAAACCTTGCCAGATCAGACTAGAGCCTGATGCAGCCTTCAGGCTTGCCAGCCCATGCTAGCTTTGAAAACAGACGTTAAATGATGATTGATATATATATATATATATATATATATATATACATACATACACACACACACACACGGGGTGCGGTGGGTACATTGTTACCATTTTATACTTTTAATTTCACACATGCACATTGTTTCCTTTTGATTTTGTCGACTACACAGTATAGTAGGATCAGTTGGGCACCATCTGTGAGAAAAACAGCACCATGGCGCAGTTCACTATATCAGAAATTTGGAAACATGCTGTACTGCTTGGCATTCACACCTGAAGCTCCAATACGAACAGATGGTGAGCACACAGAACGGCCATTGTCTTGCTGTGTCCCCAAAACATGTGCCAAGAACGATAAAAATCAAACATCCAGTCAACCTCATGGTGTTTGGAGTAATAACTAGTGATGGCAATGTTATGCCTCTATTTGTCTTTCCACACGGCCTCATACTCAACACGGAGACCCACACCAAGTGCTAGGAGGAGGTAGTGTTGCCCTGGGTCAAGAGGGTGGCTGCTGGAAGACCCTATGTCTGGCATAGGGCTCTGCACTATGCCACATTAGTAGGAGAACCCAGTCATGGTTGTCAGACAATTTTTGCGACCACATCACCTCTACAATCTGGCCACCTAACTCTCAAGACTGCAACCCCCCTTCACTATGTGTGGGGTGTAGTTGAGCGAGAGACCAACAAAATTCTTTTGTAACACCAAAGATGATCAGAAGGCAAGGATTATGGCAGCATTCACCAACTTAAACAAGGAGACTCTAAAGTTGTCTGGAGGCCATGGCTGAAGCCAATGGCGAGTTTTTTGAATAAATTTACTCTTTAGTATTTCAAGATATTTTTATGTAATTTTGGTAAATATATCTGTTAAAACGAGCTGTCGGTGTTATTTTCATTTTTGCATAATTTAGACGACAATATATTCACCGCCCCCTGTATATAATAGACATTACCATCATTAATCTAATGAATCAAAAACGATGTGACCTGACTGAATTTGTGTTGTTGTTTGTGAATGTAAGAGTTAATCTGTTGCCTGATTTCACATCACCACCCGACTCCTGTGTGCCCATGCTTTGGTACACATTCTAATTCAAGCATTCGAGCTAGGTTTCTTGTCTGAGGATAACTTCTTCTCACCAGTCTGTAAAGGTTCATGAGGCCAAAGGTTCTTTTGGGTAAGCAGATGGTGTGGTGCTACATTGTTTCCTTGACAAGGACAATGAAGGAATTGGTAAGTCATTTGCCTCTCGCTGCTCAAAGTCCTCTGAATGTATCTGTCATCTCAATACCTCCTGACGGCTCTTTGTTGTACATAACAGCTTCCATTTATTGCTACTAAACTATTATAACACACACACACACACACACACGTTGTGTTTGATTCGAATAGCTTTTGTACTTAATCCTTTTTTGTTAACCTATTTATTAAAATACACTGCATTTGTTTCAGTTAATTTTGAAAATGAGTTTAATAAAATATCTTTGCCATTATTAAAATGGTGTTTGAATCATAAATTAACATGAAATTTTAATGGCATGTTTTTTTAATTTCGATCACTTTATGCATGGTCTTGTGGTTGGGGTGTTGCACTCATGATCTAGTGATTGTGGGTTCAGTTCCCAGACCAGATAGCTTGTTGTGTTCTTGAGCAAAACACTCCATTTCACATTGCTCTAGTGCTGTGTGAGGACTGGCTTGTCAAAGAATTAGACTTGGTGTTTCTTCTGAATGTCATAAAAGCCGACTAAAAGAGTTTGAGATAGAATATGCACTCTGACCTTGTAAAAACCTTCACCAGCAATGACTACCCAAAACAGAAAGAGACCCATGGGTTGGAGGGGTGTTATTCACTGAGAGTAAGGAATCGTCAATAGTTGATGGTTACAACGACCTGCTGTTCCTGCATATGCCTCCATACTACTACCAATTTACCCAGGAAATTTCTGTTTCTTCATTAACATTGTTGAGCAAAAATTCTTCCACTACAAGTTCCAGTCCTTATTGCATTGTGTTGGTTTGTGTACCTCAATGACCCCTGAGATCTAGACCGATGGAGTATATGCTGCTGGTGGGGCCTCCCATGTGGGACTGGACTGTCTGTTCCAAGAAGTAAAAATGGGGTTTGTGCAATGCCAACACCCTTACCTGGAAAAAGGCATTGCTGCAAAAGCATCAATGACAATTCAAAGCTAACCAGATCCGTGACGGGAAGGCCCTCCCTTGGGGAAACATCCGACAAGGGAGGCGGGAAAGAAGACCTGGAAATACTGAAGTGGAGCAGAAAGAGCAGCAATCTAACTGGAGGGAAGCAGAAAAGATGGCCCAGAGTTGATAACATTAGAGAAAAGCCAGAGTGGCCGGTGTACCATAAGGAGTGAAGAGCTTAAGTAAACAGGATATTTGCATCAGAGAATCAGGGTCCATCTCAGACAGGTATGTATCAAAAGAGTTGAATGTATGTTTTTGTTGTTTAATCTTTTGAATAACAAGAGAAATTTGTTAAAACAATGTTTATAGTGGGGATGTTGATAACGGTCTGTATTGTTGCGTTCTGAGTTCAAATTGCACCGAGGTCGACTTTGCCTTTCATCCTTTCAGGGTTGATTAAATAAGTACCGGTTACGCACAGGAGTCGATGTTATCAACTTAATCCCTTTGTCTGTCCTTGTTTGTCCCCTCTATGTTTAGCCCCCCCTGTGGGCAATAAATAAATAAATAAATATTTTGTACAGATGTAGGCATCACTGTGGGGGTTAACTTGGCTTTGAATCCCTGTGGCTCTAGCTTTGATGCCACTGCACAGTATTTTGGGCAAATGTCAGCTTGGTCAATTCTGTGAGCAGGATTTGAATTTGGTTGGAGAAATCTGCTGGGTCTTATTGTGAATGTGTGTGTGTATACATGCACCAATAATGTTGAATGTTTTGCTGTGTAACATTTGGCCCACTACATACATAGTGTTGCATGCCTTCACCTCAAAATGTAATTTCGCTGTTTAATTGAGATTATTAAGTGATAAGTACTTAACCGAAGTAAGTTCAATAATTTCTGGGGTTGATATGACTGACAAAACATCATTAAAGGTGACTTCCAAGTGTGGTACAGTCTTATGACAAACTACCAGTGAGGGGGATACACACAATAGAAATATTTGTAATTTGCACAAAGTTACAAAAGTGACTCAATAGACAAGAATTTTCCACTTAGCACTTACCAAACTATACTAGTGCTCTGCAACCGGTGTGCCACAGTGTAACCTGAATATAATGTTTTTCCCTATACTTTTAGTTGTATTTTGAGTTCAGGTGTGCAGCCAAATTTTGAAAAGAATGTGTACTGCAGGTGAAAAAAGGTTGAGGAGCACTGAACTATGCTATGGCAATAGACATTATACTTCGTACATAAAAAGATATAATATTAGTGTAATAACTTTAGCTGAGAAATGGGAGTTAGAAAATATATTTGAAATATATACACCAATGAGAAAAAAAAAACTGTTCAACAGCAAGTCTGGTTATATTTACACCAATATAAACGTACGTATTCAATTTAATTATTGTTCCTAGCCAAAACAGTTTGGTTTCTGGCAGCGACTTGGAACTCCTTGGCATGTCTCCAGCCTTCAACAACCGGAGCAACAAGGCAGCTAGTAATTCAAGTATTAAATGGTTATTATATATAGGCTCATTCCTCAAAACTCTGAACCTTATGAAGGGGATGACAGAGGACTGAGACGTGGCACATTGCTGTACTGAAGAAGACCCATTCACCTGTACAGAATAGAGAGACCAAGGTGCCGCATAAAAAGCATTCGTGTGGGTGCTGGTGCCACATAAAAAGTACTGGTGCTGGTGCCATGTTAAAAGCACCCAGAACACTCTGCAAAGTGGTTGGTGTTAGAAAGGGCATCCAGCCCCAGATACCAAACCAAAACAGACTATGAAACCTGGTGCAGCTCTTGCTGGCCTTGCCAGATTCTGTCAAGCTGCCCAACTCGTTCCAGCATGGGAAACGGATGTTAAATGATGATGATGATAAACACATAATAGAGCTACAAAATACTTTATTTCTCTCGAATATTTTCAAAGGAAAAAAAAATTATATTTATGGAAGATTTTTTTTTTTGCAAGGACAGTATAATGAATTTAAAAATTTACTCTTAATTTGTAATTTAAAAAAAAAAAAAATAATTCTAAACGTTTTTCATAATGAATTTTGACAAAACTTTTATGGACGAATTTAAAATGAAGGAGAAGGAGTTGGGGGTGGGAGAGAGCACAGGGTGAGTTCAAGAACTTTAAACTTTCATCAGCCAAAGGCGGAGTTGTTTAATTTGCCATGAGACACTTTCCCAGCTTGTTCCTCCATGGCTCTTGTACTGCTCCACGCTGTGTTTATAGTCCCACACGTTCTGCACATCAGAGTCGAAAGAAGAACTGAAATAACAAAAGATTATAATAAGATTTATTAACTTCCTGTTATGAATTATAATATCCTATCATTAATTCCTTTCTACAGTAGTAAATGCTGAGACCCCCTTCAGTCATGACTGACCATGGGATTGCACCTAGAAAGTTACCCTCCCATCTAGGTGGGGAATATATACGCCACGAAAGTGGGAAACCGGCCCTTGTGAGTCTGTATGACTCGAGAAGCTAATTTTACTTTATCTACGATATATGGGTCAGTATGTTAAGTAACCACCACAAGATCTGGTATTTGTTGTGGTGTAGAGGCTTGCATGCTTCAGTGACCCAGAGGGCTATACCAGTGGAGTGCAAGGGTAGAAATATGACTAATATGGATCACCTCTGTTCTAAAGAAGAGCGAAGTTACAGAAGCATCACTGACAATTTAATACCAATGAAACCTGTGAGAAGAAGGGCCTTCACTCAAGGAAACAATAGGCAGAGATCCAGTTGGAGAGGAGCAGAAAAGAAATAGCCCAAAAGACCAACACCCCTATCTTGAGAAGAGTAAATTACAGAAGCATCGATAATGATTTAATACCAACAAAACCTGTGAGAAGAAGGGCTTTCTTCCAGGGAGACATAAAGCTGAAAAAGCAGAAATCCAGCTCGAGAGAAGCAGGGGTAAAAAAAACAGCCCAGAATCGAAAAGAAGGTGAGAGAAAAAAGCATCAATGATTTATGCTCCTTAGGAAAGGAAGGGCTTCTGTATGTCTAAAATATGGGACTGTTGACACTGACGCACATCACTTACCTTACGGTTTTAAGATCTTTGAGAGTTAGAGAGGAAAGCGGGAGCTGCTTCTCTTCAGCCATAGACACACACTTCCCGGAGAGGGAATGAGCCTCACGGAACGGGATCTGTAATAAAGGGGAGAGAAGAAAAAAAATTCGAAAATTCAGATTTTGATGAGTCAACTACTGGACAATATAGAAAGTGGTTTGGTCAACCTGTAGAAAGAGTGTGTACGTTAGGAACTCAATACTGAACTTAGAGCATGTAATTGATACACAAATGAATCATGGAATCTCAGACAGGTTGACAGACAACCAAGGCTTTGGGAGTCATCATCATCATTATTATTATTATTTAACATCTGTTTCTTATGTTTGCATAGTTTAACAGGAGGCAACAAGCTGGAGGCACGATTTCTATGGCTTCCTTGGGCCAACTACTTTACACTAGTGAAGTCACCAAGTAACTTGCAAAGGGGGGCAAAAATCCCCCTCGATTGAATGACAGTGTATTAGAGAGAGAGATTTGGCTTAATGATACTGCTATACCAAAAAAGATTAAACTATTTTGACAAGATACAAAATATTCCAATTTATTTGATGGGTGTAAGCAAGGCTGTGTGGTGAGAAGTTTGCTTCCCGACCACATGGTTCCAGGTTCAGTCCCACTGCATGGCATCATAGCCAAGTGCCTTCTACTATATTCACAGGCTGACTTTAAGAGTAGATTTGATAGGTGGAAACTAAAAGAAGCCATAGGTTCAATCCAATATACTTTACCTAGGGTTACACGACAATTAATTTATGATGTGATTGTAGGAAAATATAAAAAAAAGGAGCCAGGAAAGTTGAGAGCGTAATGGAGAACAAAACCTTTCACTTTATTTTTTTTTTTTTGACTGGTTTGATCTGGAGGAAAGGGTTGTGCCCACCTCTGGCCTTTTGCTGGCCCTCCAAGATCACTGAGGAAAAATGCTGTTAATACACATCCTGAACAATTGTAGGAAAAACATGTGCAGGGGAGGGAAATAAAAGATGTGATGTGAATAAATAACCTGCTTATGTAGCAAGTGAAAAAGTACCCCACATTGCTGTTAATGAGTTGGGGGTGTCCTTGGAAATGGAATTAGGTGTAAAAACGGGAGAAGAGGCGAGAGAGAGAGACCAGTAAAATATTTAAATATACTTACCCCTTTCCTGACTAAGTAGTAGGCAAGGTCTGTAGCCAACATGTCTGGACTCAGAGCTGCTTCCATCTTGTCAGTATTGATCTAATTAAGAAATAAAGAGAAAGAGACATCATCATCATCATCGTATCCATTTTCCATGCTGGCATGGGTTAGATGAGTCATCACAGTCTGGAGCAATTCCTATTTGGAGTTATTGCCCTCTAAGGTGGATCAGGCTCCATCTCTCACTTTATAATCTTCATCATCATCATTTAACGTCCGTTTTTCATGCTGGCATGGGTTGGACGGTTTGATAGAGTTGAAGGGCTGTTCAAGCTCCATGTTTGTTTTGTCGTGGCTTCTATGGCGGGATTACGTAGCACCAGTACGGGCGCTTTTCATGTGGCATCATCCCACAAGATAAGGGATGCTCAGCTGAAGGGGATTGCAAAGGATGAGCCAGTATGCAAGGGCAACCACATTTTTACTTAGCTTGACACCCTTTCAAAGCCCACTTTACAGAATGTACTCGTTGCATTTCATGCACACAAGCCAGCAATGGAGTGGTTGCAAAGTCCAAAATGGAGAAAGAGAAGACAGCAACAACAAAGAGAACAAGAGATTCATTTTCTTAAATCATTAACCATTTGGAAGACTGCGAGACATTTTATTAAATGCTTAAACATCCGGAGGATGAAGGAACATCACCAGTAAGAACAAAATATACTTAATAACTTACGGTGAGGGTTTGCAGTACCCCAGCGGCCACCTGAAGTAACCCACTCATGGTGTCGTGAACTTCAAACACTGCTTCTTTGTCTTCCTGGAAAATGTGGAGAAAACAAAAATATGTCAGTGAAAAGATAAACTTGCCAGGCAAGCGATTACAAGAAAAAACACATTAACCATTCCACAACACACAAAAGCTGCAAACTTAACCATTTAACATTTAAACTGGACTGTCCGACAGTGACTTTGAATTTTCGGGCAGCTAAGTCATTATCTAACTGTAATGCAATACAATTACTGTCAATGTTATTCTTGTAAAAGCACCCAACACATTCTGTAAAGTGGTTGGCATTAGGAAGGGCATCCAGCCTTAGAAACCATGCTAAATCAGACAGGAGTCTGGTGCAGTTTGCTATCTCTGGTCAAACCGTCCAACCCATGCCAGCATGGACAACAGACATTAAATGATGATATCTAGCCTAAATATTCTATTTGTTTTGTTTAAAATGGCCAGATCTGGCCTCTCACACCTAGCCTACAATGTCATTCTAAAAATAAATAATCACACCATTGAAATCTCAAAGCTACGAGATAACAAATGATAAATTCAAGACAATGTGAATAAATAGGAATTACATTTGACAGAGTAATCTGAATGCTAAAGGGTGAGAGTAAGCATAAAGACCCCCTTCAGTCATGGCTGACCCTGGGATTGAACCCAGAAAGTTACCCTCCCAGGCACAAGCCCGGGCAAGGTTGTTTATGGAAGACCAGCAGTCGCCCATGCATACCACCCTCCCCTCTCCAAGCCACTGATGTTATCCAAGGGAAAGGCAAAGGCTGATACAGCTTGGCACCAGTGACATCGCAACTCATTTCTGCAGCTGACTGAATTGGACTGATGTGAAATAAAGTGTCTTGCTCAAGAACACAGCGCACAGCCCAGTCCGGGAATTGAACTCACTAGCTCAGGATTGTGAGCCTGACACTCTTTAAACATTTATTATTTGGTGTCAAAATTTCTGTTGCAGGAACCATGCATCTCAAAAAGAAATAAAGATTACCTTCCAGATGATGTGTCACATGTAGCAAACACCAAATGCATCTGTGATCTACTTTTGGTTCCTCCACTCCATCACACCATTTTGAGCGTGGCCGTTGCCAGTACCATGTGACTGGCCCTCGTGCAGGTGGCACGTAAAAGCACCCACTACACTCTCGGAGTGGTTGGCATTAGGAAGGCCATCCAGCTGTAGAAACTCTGCCAGATCAGATTGGAGCCTGGTGCAGCCTTCTGGCTTGCTAGTCCTCAGTCAAATCATCCAACCCATGCTAGCATGGAAGGCGGACGTTAAACGATGATGATGATGATATTTGTATGAAATGATTTTGAGTGTGTAAACTGAGGACCTTTTCTGTTCCGGTTGCTCATTAAAAAAATATGGTCCCCCCTAGTCTTAGATTTGGTGGGGCTAAACAGAAACAACAAAAACAACAGGTTATTCAAAAAGATAACTCTCACCTGGAAATCTTTGTTGTAGGTACTTGGTGTTCCCTTCATCGTCATCATGAAACCGGAATACTGATGAAAAAGAAAAAAGAGAGAGAGAGAGAGATGACATTAACAGGATTATATTTTCTTCCTCTTACAAAACATTTACTCTTTAAACAAGTACAAACTTATAAATCTCCTTGTGATTAAGAAATCCCTAAAGATTTCGTAGAGCATCATTGCATGATAATGTTGTCAACCAAACACACACACACATATATATACATATATATATATATATTAATTGCACAGCCATGAGTGTTATAGTTGATCTAATTCTCAAAAGTGTCCAGCCATGACTATCCTGTCTTTTATGAGACAGTATATCTACGACTACATTAACTTAAGTGTCCTTATGCTGGTGTGTTTATGTCCTCGTAACTTAATGGTTTGACAAAAGAATAAGGACCAGGTTTGTAAAAAAAAATAAGTACTGGAGTTAATACATTCAACTAAAAATTCTTCAAGGCAATGCTCCAGCATGACCACAGTCTAATGACTGAAACAAGTAAAAAAAAAAAAAATTCAAATGCTTACATAGCCAAAGATTCTGCCAGATTTGCCACGTATCAATTCCAGACTGTCAGCATTCTTCTTCTGTGGCATCAAACTGCTTCCGGTACTAAGACATGAAACAAATAAAAACAAACTTTTAGTTACTATGTTGCTTCTTTATTAAGCGTGTGCGCGTAAAGTAAAGCAGTGTTATTGTCGTCACTCGTCTTTGTTTGTCTGTGCGTTTGCAAAATTACTGGAAAATGGCTGAACGGATTTTCACCAAATTTAGCAGAAATATTCATTGGGTGAGTGGCTCAAACTCATTAAACTTTGATTTGATTATCTTCAAAACCAGCAAACGGGTGAACCAAAATGATTTTTTGTCTGTTACATGTGCATAAATGATAAACTAGAATTCCGCTTAATATTTTTGTTAATCCCACCAATAATGAAACAGTAAATACGTGAGTGTGTGTGTGTCTAATAAGGTTTACAAAATGTCAAAGGGTTACCTGTAAGCATCGGACAAGGAGATGAAATTAAACTCTTTAGTGCAGTAGATTATCAGATCTTCGGCCCAACGGCTGAGGTGAGTTGATATGAGGGACGATGTGAACATAAACTCAACTGAAATAGACCAGATGAAATTACAAACAAATTATCAAAATGCATATACAAGCGGATTTAGTTTGTTTAATTAACCTCATAAAAACGTTCTTCCACAGCAACGTAGCTAATTGCCTATTCAAGCAAATTAATTTTCTTCATTTGTGTGTGTGTGTGTGTGTGTTTGTTTTGCTAGAAATACCAATTAGAAAGGACACTAATTTCTCCATATATTAACTATATATACATACGATGTATGTTTATCTGTTTCTTGTTTCAGTTATTAGGCTGTGGCCATGCTGGGGCACCACCTTCAAGGATTTTTAAATGAATGAATTGATCTCAGTAGGTATTTTCTATGAAGCCTGGGACTAATTCTATCAGTCTCTTTTTGCTAGACCACTAGGTTACAGGGATGTAAACACACCAACACTGGTTGTCAAGCAGTGCTGGGGAACAGAGAGAGACAGACACATATACACACACATATAATATATATATGTATATAAATGTCGAGCAATGAGAAGGAGTACTCAATACGGCGTTGGTGGATAAAATTTCTTTATTTGTGTATTAAGGCTACCATTGGTTTCATGTTAAGAAAATTATCTTAATATCCTAACAATTTTTCAAGCCGATCACATGGAGGAATGGTGTTCGTCTCTATCTTGGATGAAAACACAAAACTTCACAGGAATTCACAATAAAATCTCTTTTTGCTGAATTGCTAAGTTATATGGATGTAAACACCAACACCATCATATATATATGTGTGTGTGTGTGTGTTGGACTTCTTTCAGTTTCTATCTACCAAATCCACTCACAAGGCTTTGGTCCACCCAAGGCTATAGTAGAAGACACTTGCCCAAGGTATCACATGGTGGGACTGATTCCTGAAACATGTGGCTGGGAAGCAAACATTTTACCACACAGCCACATGCACATATATGACTGACACTCCTATTAATTGCACCAAATGAGCATCCAGCTTATCAATCAGCTACTTAGTCTTTCACTGAATTAGTCAAGTGGCTGAGTAATCCATAGACATGTATAACCACAATGCAATTCTCGAAAAACAAAATCTGCTGGACAATGAAACAAAGCTGAACCTTTGAACTCACCATCATTTAACAATAATAATAATACTTTCTACTAAAAGCACAAGGCCTGAAATTTTGATCCCCAGTACTCAACTGGTACTGGGATGAAGGCAAAGTTGACCTCAGCAGAACTTGAACTAAGAACATAAAGACAGATGAAATGCTACTAAGAATTTTGACTGGAATGCTAACAATTCTACCAGCTTGCCACCATAATAATAATAATAATAATAATTTCTTTCTACTGGAAGCACAAGGCCTTAAATTTGGTGGAAGGGATTAAGTCGATAATGTGAATGCTTAAAGATTAAAGATCAGCTTGATACGTACTTACAAAATCCCGATCACTTACAGCATCACAGCTGTTCCCGGTAATGTCGGAGAAGCCCAATTCTGGAAAGTAAAAGTTGGGTTTTATTTAGAAATAAAATACATTCTGTAAATGAAATTTTTTTTTTTAATTTCAAGAATCATCAGATTATCGTGTGACATCCACTTTTCCATGCTTGCATGGATCAGATGGAATTTGTTGTCAAATTTCACCTGTTCCCAAGCAAGGTAATAGTTTTCCCAAAGACAGGCATGTTCTTTTTTTTATTATAGAAGCCCAGGAACAAATAATCTTGCTTGTATGATGGTAATGCCTTGGCTACAATTACACAAGGTCAATTACAATGGTATACACAAATGCATACACACAAACTTGTATGTGTATACACACACAACTATATACACACATATACACACATACTTAGGTACGTATGTATATACATACTTACATATGTATACACATGTATATACATATGTATGCACCGTCATGGCTGGAATGCATTTGATAGTAGATCTTTCTTGTCAGCTCATTTACATAGAAAGACCCAAGCCTGTTCAATGTTGTGGCCATTACAGAATTACACAACACTCGCTATCATCATCATTTAATGTCCGTTTTCCATACTGGTACAAGGTGAAGAGCTTCAGAGGGTCTGACTAGATGCAGGGGTGCACCGAACTCCAATGTGGGGTTTGGCACAGTTTCTATGGCTGTATGGCCTTCCTTATGCCAACCACTTTACAGTGTGTATTGTGCTTTTGTCAGGGCACCGACACTGGTGAGAACGCCAAGTAACTTGCACAACAAAATAAAGAAAAAGAAATGAAAAAAAGCTCTTTTGACTGAATGGGAACGTATTTGAGAGAGAAGAGGTGGCTTTAAGCAGTGTTGAAGGTTAAAGTATGATAGAGGGATGGCACAGGTGTCTTGCTATAGAGGAGATGCATGGCTTCCCCATATTATGCAAGGGTGTCTGGAAGAGTGATATAGTGGTGATTTGAGGAATGAATGGAATTCCTGAAATGACAGACAACGTAACAAACCACTAATATAAACAAATGAAATAAATACATAAAAATAACAGAAAGGGGGAAAACTAACCTTTAGCCAAAAAGTCTCGGTCAACACCAAATGGATGTCCAGCAATGGCACCACTGAAGACAGAAATGTGTGTGGTTATTGGAAAAAGAATTATTTTCTCACCAAACACAATGTAATGGCATCAAACAACAGAAGGAGGAATAACAAAATGGAGGAACAACATGGCATGAATATTGAAGAATTTAGTAAAATAACTTTGTCATTATTAAGCTGGTGTTAGGTACATAAATTAACACAAAATTTGAGGGAGAGGTTTTAATTAAAATCACTGGAGCAATGTGAAATAAAGTGTCTTGCTCATAAACACAACACACTGCCCAGTCTAGGAATTGAACTCACTAGCTCCTGATTGTGAGTTCGATGCTCTAGCCACTGAGCCATACGCCTTCACTCTGTCAAATGTAATGCTTATTTATTCATATTGTTTTCAATTAATCAAGCATTATATCATAGCTTCGAGATTTCAATGATATTGTCAGATAAGTGTGAGGCCAGTTTGAACAGAAAACTTATCAAACATTTTGGGCTGGATATGGCTGGTTTAAATGCTAAAGTGTTAAATTGGCAGGAAGAATTAGCTGCTATTTCTAGCAAGCTGAGTGACCAATAAGAGGCTCCCTCTTTAACTTCCATTTCGAGTCAAATGGGTTAGCTTTAAGAATGATTTTCCAGTCAGAAAAACATTGTCCCAACAATTTCTATGTGACACTGTTACAATTTGCAGCCAATCATTACTCTTGTTCGTTTTGAATCTTAATATTTGATTGATACAGACCTATCCATCCATCCATCACATCAGACTTTAGTCAAAAAGCTGAAGTGTAGAGAGAAGAAAACAATTAAATGTAACAGCTAAAAAAAAAAAAAAAATGTACAAATACAAAGTGATCAGAGAGTGACAAATAGACTAGGGGTTCTCACCTGCCCAAAGGTAGCTTGTCAACTCGTTTATACAGTTGCAGAAAACGATCGACATCTCGTTGCAACATCCAGGTAAAACTGCAATAGAGAACAATAATTTATGGATTAGTGATGCAATATTGTTGTTGCCATTAAGGCTGTGAGCTGGCAGAATTGTTAGCATGTCGGGCGAAATGCTTAGCAGTATTTCATCTGTCTTTATGTCCTGAGTTCAAATTCCGCCGAGGTCGACTATGAAAATTTTTTTAAATATCACAGAAGTTGTAAGTCTTTTTAAATAACACCCCCCACTACACACATACATATGCGCATTTATATACATATATGAATAAATATATCAAAGAATAAATAAAGGGCTGAAAACCAACCAACCTTAGTAACCACTGGCTCCATCGAATAGGCTGGGCTCTCTGCAAATGAGTGTAGCCAGGCATAAGGACATCAATTTCCCTGGACAGAAGTAAAGAAAGAATGAAAGTTTAATGCATACAATGAGCTTTGTTTGTTTGGTGCTGGCTGGTCTCGTACCTCTACTGTTCAGGCACCCTGACCCCTTCATCACCCCAGTTGCATTCAACCCCCTCACTTTCACACCATTTCTCCCAGTCCTTCTCCCCAGAATGTGGCCCCCTCTGCATGGCCTTTTTTTTTCACCAACCTCTCCACTTCTGAGGATTCAATGCTGCAACTACAATTCTAGTATCCAATTCAGAAGAAATTAAAAGTAGACCTGGTCCCCTAACAGATAATGGAAGAATCCTAAACAGTCAGGGCTACTATTGGGGAAAACAATACACAAAAGAATGCACTAAAAAAGAATATGAACAACTACATAAACATCACAGTAACAATTTAATCTAAATAAACACTGACAGCCCATCATCAGCTGCTACACTGGAAATCATTATGGTTTCAACACCAATATTATGGTGTTGAAGATAGGTCACTCCCTCTCACTTGTTATGAGAGGGAGCAACCATCAGAGAGGAGAGACCCATGTCCAACCAGGAACATGGACATTAAATGATGATAACAATGATGTTGATAATGATCTCTAGTTATTACCTTTCAGCACGATCAAGGAAGATTGTAATGAGTTGTTTTAAGTATTTCCTTTGTTGCTTGATGGCCTTTTTCATCCAGAGTCTAAGATCAGTGGCAACTTGGTCGTTTCGGCTTCGACCTGTATGTAACTTCCCACCAACTTCACCGATAAGCTCCTGAGAAGACAACATGAGAAAAAGAAAAAAATTTAGTTATTTAATCAAGCCTTTTAATGACAAAACAATCGGTGAACAGCAGATCTGATGGTTATCAACGCACCTTCAAGCGACGTTCATTTGCCGTATGTATGTCTTCGTCAGAGGGATGCAGTTCAAATTTCTTTTCTCTCCATTCAACAAGAATCTGGAAAACAAAACACAATAGATTTTTTTTTTTTTATCTCTTTTACTACTCTTTCTACCACCAGTTTCAGAGTGATAAGCACTACTGTTCTTCCTCTGACTAAGCTATCAGCAATTAGAAAAAAACCCCCAAAAGACTCCTCAAATTAGGGAGAGAGTGACTGTGCAGTTCACTAACCTTGTGAAGTCCTTCAACGATGAGATCACATTCTTTTTCAGAAAGCAGTCCAATTCTCTGGATGGCCTTCGCATAAGCCACACTGCCCTGCCAACAGAAAGGTTACTCATATGTAAGAAAAATTAAAACTTCAGAATCACTGTTGATCTGATTCACACTTGCATTTTTAGATTCTTAGATGAATTCTTCATGGAACCATTTGAAGATTTCAATTTTGTTCCAAAGCCATTCCACGTTTAAATTAATTTTCCTAAGCCCTAAATAGAATTTAATACTGTTTTTAAATTTTGGCACACGGTCAACAAGTTCAGTGGTTAGCTTAAGTTGATTACATCGACCCCAGTGCTCAACTGGTACTTATTTTATCGACCCTGAAGGGATGAAAGAAGGTGAAATTGACCTTGATGGAATTTGAACTAAGAACATAAAAATGGACAGAATGTTGCTAAGCATTTTGTCCAGCATGCTAACAATTCTGCCAGCTCACCCCATTTTGGCCCTAAATATCATTTGATATTAAATGGTCATTTAAAGGCAGTGAGCTGGTAGAATAGTCAGCACACTGGCCGATATCCTTAGCAGCATTTCATCTGACTTTACCATTCTGAGTTCAAAGTCTGCCATGGTTGACTTATCCTTTCAGGGTTGATAAAATAAGGACCAGTCAAAACTGGGGTCAAATTGCTGGCTTTATGCCAAAATTTGAAACTGATATTAAATGGTCATTCTGTACTAGTGAAATAAGCATAACTGAATCTTTATAGGTAACCACACAATACATCAATTGGATTTACATGAAACAAGTACTGAATACATTAATTTATAATAAAGACAGGACTTTAGAGAGAGAAGGGAAGGAGAGATAAAAAAAGGTGAGGGAGGAGACAGGAGAAGGTGAAGATCAAGAGAAAAAATATTGGTAAATAACTTACCTGAAGGTCCTCTTCCCACATTCGTTTATCATAACTAATAGAAGCATTGAACTTTTCCATGATAGGATCAATTTTCCCAGAAAATCTACCACCCCAGAGTTTTCCAGCCTGAAATATAGACACAAACATCTTAGAATGGCAAAATATATAGATATCTATGTATGTGTGTGTATGTTATCTCACTTCAACTCAATACATACTTTTGTGTTCCTTTGTCTTGACATAGTGTGATGTTTATAAACAAACAACACTAAGCAAGTGATGTCATTTATTTCCAATAATCCGTAAAAAACATGTCAGGCCTTGAGGAAATATCACTTGATTGGAAATAGGTAAGGGTTGGCAACATAAAGAGCATCAAGTTGTATAAAGTTTGCCTGTCTTATCGAAGCACAGAAAAGTGAACATTGAAACAAGGATGACAATGATGAAGGCAGGAGAATTCCTTAGTCAAAAAAAGCTTGTTTATCATTTAATTACAAGGCTTAATTAATTATGACAATAGTATCTGACTGTCATAAGACAAGATGTCTCAGATGTCTTGCTTTACTATTATTATATGCACATAACACGTTTTCATTTCAGAATTCATATAATCACCATCATTGTTTTAACATCCACTGTTCCATACTTGCATGGATCAAAGAGAATTTATAGAAGCAGATTTTCTAAGGTTTGATGTCTTCTGTTTCCAAGCAAGGTAATATTTCCCCCATGGTCCCAACATATTTTTACAGAATATTGGAAATGAATGACATTCGTTAACAACATTATGCAATGCCAAGACAAAGAGTCACAAATATATATTTTCTATGGCATCATCTGGCCATAGAAAATCTGCCTCAACTAATTCCAGCTGACCTATGTAAGCACGGAAAAGTAGACATTTAAATAATGATTATGATGATGACTATTCACATAAAAAAGCAATCAATAAGTTTTAGCATGAAACATTAAAATATCAATGGTCTTCAGGATATCATCAAAGATCATAATCATTCCCTTCCCTCGACATATGTTTAAAATACATTGTAAATGTCCAAGCTTAGCTGTGACAAGACCAGAAAATAAAGATCCTACTAATCTAGTGGTTTCACAAGATTATTCATGTTCAACAAAGCGGATTTAAAATTACCATGGTGATCAGAAAGGGATTAAGAACTTAGAATTAACAAACACTCTCCCAAGACATGAAAGAATGAAATCCGGTTAGTTTAAACCAATTTTTTTTTTTCCTCCACAATAATTTTGCTGAAAAACACTGCCTTTGTTTCAAATATTTTTTTGTCATTATTAAGCAAGTGTTCAGAACATAAATTAACATGAAATTTTTATGGAAAGTTTTTAAATTTAGATCACTTTAAAATATGAAATTTATATCATAGACCAAGAGGCTCAAACTGGTTAGATCTGACCTCTCAAACCTACTCTACAATCATCGCTGACTTGAAGTTAAGAAACATTGATACAGCTGTTAAATTCTGCCTAAACCTTTAGCTTTTAAACCAGCCATATCTAGCTAGATCTGATCTCCGAAACATATCTTATGATATCATTCTAAAAATATACAATCACATCATTGAAATCTCTAAGCTAAGAAACAATGCATGGTTAATTGAAGACAATGTGAATAAATAAACATTACATTTGACTGAGTAATATGGATAGTAAAGGGTTAAAATGTTAACAAGGTCTACTAAGCATTGTTTGATTAAGAAAAATTGTTAACCAATAACAATACAAGCTGGGTATATAACTGATCTGGAAAACAAGCAATCAGGGCTAGAGCAAATATTGGCCAAAAGGTATAACAGTATGGTTTAAAAAAAGTTTGCTTTGCAATCACACAGTTTTGATTCAATCCCATTGCACGGTATCTTAGAAGAGTTGTTTGTTTTTTTTCTAACATAGTCTAGAGTATGTATATACCTTTCCATGATGTATATCATGGAAACACACGCATATACATACACACACGAATGCACATGCACATACACACAAATGGTGTTGATACAGTTTCTGTCAGAAAATTCACTCACAAGACATCGTTTGGCCCAGAAGCCCAAGGTGCCACACATTGGGACTGAACCTGAAACCATGTAGTTGCAAAGTTACCTTCTTAATCATACAACCATACAGCCACACCTGCACATTGCTGTTTCTTTATGATTCTTTGCATATATACATATATACATATATACATACATATATATATATATTATAGCAGTACAGGAAGGGAGTAAAAATGAATACACAATTAAAAAAAAAATGAAAAATATATACTGAAAAAAAAAGAAAAAAAAAACAAGTTTATAGATGACAAGGGAAAAATGGTGGGAATAAACAAGTTAAGAAATTAAGCAAGTGGCTGAAAGAGATCGTTAAGAAGCAGGTGTTAATGGTCCCAGACTTGATTAAATTTTACCTCTGCTTTCTTTTCAGAAGTTGGTGATGTCGGCTCCACATTCTCAGAGTTGCGAGGGCGTTTAGCTTCTAATGGCATGGTGCTCTCTTCGGAAGGATGCTTACCAGAATCCATTTTCTCCACTGCAGTCTAATCATAACAGTTCAAGAGTTAATAAGAAAGTTCTCCCCCGCAAATAATAATAATACTAATGATAATAAAAAATAAAAGAAAGAACAAGAAAAAAAAAACTCAGCAAACATGAAAGATTTTGAATGGACACTTCCTAGACAAGCACACACAGCATACGAACCTGGAATTTAAAAATGATAATGGGGCAGCCTTGGCTTTGATCCTAATGTGTGAGATCTTGAACAAGTGTCTTTACTCTAACTTTGGCCTAATCGAGGGTCTTGTGAACGGCACTGGGTAGATGGAAAGTGTATCAAAGCTTATTGGATGTAATGTACCTCCAATTTCAAAGACCAGCCTTGTCTCAATGTGTGACACCAATTTGGCTTCCTGGCACAATGAGGGTTTCATTCAATTGGATCAAAGGAACAACCTGCTCGTGAAATTAATGTGCAAGTGGCTGAGCACTCCACTGACACACGTATCCTTAACTCGGTTCTCGAGAGGGGGGGATTTAGCATGACATAGAATGTAAAAAGGCTGACCCTTTGAATTGTATGTACAACTCACTTCTACCAGCTGACTGGAGTGGACTGGACTGGAGCAATGTGAAACGAGTGTTTTGCTCAAGGATACAATGGGCCACCAGGGATCAAACCCACGACCTTACGATTGTGAGCCAAAACCCTGACCACTAAACCACACACCTCCACATATCTGTGGAATACTCAGCCACTTATATTATACAGGTACAACACTGATTCTTCAGAACCTTTGGTACCAGAAATGAAAGAAAAATTGTTATGATTACAGATGTGAGTTCAAGTTCCACTGGCAGCCTTTAAACTTTTCTATATAAGGTTTGTTTTTTTTTCTTTTAAACACTATATTTGCATACTATTATTTGAAAGTTTTATCTGTTTCAAGTTTCACGGTTCTGAAAAAGGATTACTTCATGTTCTCTCAAAATTTCTCAATTCTTATAATCATTTTTTGAAAACTTAAATTTTTTATTTTTTTATTTCATTCTGTTTTTTTTTTGTCTGAAGAAAGGAGCTGTGGGCCCATGATCATCACGCATCCTCCAACTTATTAACTTCTGAGGTTAATAAGTTGATGCTATGCTACTTTTAAACAACATGCAGGACACAAATAGAAATATGGATAGGGAGGAATTTTCAGACGGTGGAAGGAACGGGTCGAATGGTTAGAGCAGGGGGTGAGGTGGGGTTAGACACAATACAGTCGAAAAGGGAAGACGGACAAGTGAGCCTGAGTGGAATGGTATGAGACCAGCCAACTCTGAAGAGAGGGCGCTATAGTAGTGATGGTGATGGTCATCATTGTTGTCTTTGGTGGAGGCAATGAGAACAGAGCACATTTGTGGACCAGAGGATGGAATGTAGTGATGGAAAACTCCATGCCAACATTGAAACCAAACCAGGTTTCAAAGTTATTTTCATGAGAACATTCTTCTTTCCTCTGTGGCGTTTTCCAAGTATAGTTCAGACAAATTTCCGAGATACGTGAAACTGAGGTTTGATGTTGGCCAGTGAAACATCAACAGATGGAGAGGCAGAATACCTACAGACCAAAGAGCTGGGGCACAACCCAGCGAATCATTTTGTTTGAGAATATTACAGCTAACATAAGGTGAATAGAAGAGAGACGGCGGGAAGTGCTACTTATATAAACAGCAACTGCATCAGAGTCATTTTACACACACACACACACACCATTAAAATAAAAATGACAAATATTTTGCACAAAATGAAGAACAGAAACATTTCCTACAAAAATAATCCCATTTAACCCTTCTGAGGTGGTTTTATTAATGAAAGATACTATCCAAATGTTTTAATTCTTTTTCTTTTCTTTTTTTTTTTCATTTTTTTTAAATAATGAAGAATTTGGTTGGATGGGAGGATGGATTAAATAAGATAGAATACTCTGTTATTAAGCTAGTATTTTGGAACGTAAGAAAAAAAATGGTTCTTATATAAAATTACAATGGAAAGTTTTAATTTAAATATAAACACTGTAAAGCAGTGATCCCCAAACATTTTTAGGGGGTGGAGGCAATACAGCCCACTTTAGGAACCACTGCCATAAAGGAAACAATTTCGAATTGTAGAACGAGGAGAAATTTCAGGTTGCTATAGAAAGGATGAAACCTTTTGTTATCAAACTTCTGTTGAAAGCTACTACCCTTCTCTCAACTAATTTTGAAAATTAAAGAAGAAACCGATAAAATAACTCGTTATTAAGCTGGTGTTTGAAACGTCAGTTAACATGAAGTTTAGGTGGAAGGTTTCAATTTAAATCACATCAACCCTATTGTTACCAACCCATTTGAGACCATCCCTAGGCCTAGGGCACAGACATCCTGTTTTAAATAAAAATCTTCCATCAAAATTTCTTGTTAATTGAAGTTCCAAGCAGCAGCTTAATAATCACAAAGTTATTTTACTAAATTCTAATTATTTCAAAAATTAATTGAAACAAAGGGAATAGATTTCAGCAAAAATATGGTAAAGAAAGGGTTAAAATAGAAGGGTTCTCTTACAAATATTGGTATCAAAGGGGTTAAAATAGAATTCTATATAAAATGTACAGTTATGAGGAGGAGAAGATTTAGAATTTACTTACTTCTTCAGACATGTTAGAAGTTTCTGTAAAAACAAAATAATAATAATAATCAATATATTATAATTATGTCTTTGAAATATGTAAATATATGCGAAATATATAACTTAAATTTAGAGCCACCCCTTTGTTTCTTGTTAACTTTGAGTGGATTTGGTAGACGGAAACTGAAAGAAGCCCGTCGTATATATGTATATGTATATATGTGTGTGTTTGTGCGTCTGTGTTTGTCCCCCAACATCGCTTGACAACCAATGCTGGTGTGTTTACGTCCCCGTAACTTAGCAGTTCGGCAAAAGAGACTGATAGAATAAGTACTAGACTTACAAAGAATAAGTCCTGGAGTCGATTTGCTCGACTATAAGCGGTGCTCCAGCATGGCCGCAGTCAAATGACTGAAGCAAGTAAAAGAGTATGCCAGGGAAAATGCTCGGCAGTCTTTCATTTGTCTTTACATTCTGAGTTCAAATTCTGCTGCAGTCGACTTAACCTTTCATCCTCCTGGGGACGATAAAATAAGTACCAGTTGAACATTGGGGTTGATGTAATTGACTTATCCCCTCCCCCAAAATTGCAGCCCTTGTGGCAAAATTTAAAATCATTATTAATATTGTTGTTATTATTATTATTATTATTATTATTATTATTATTATTAAGGTGGTGAGCTGGCAGAATCGTTAGCACGCTGGGCAAAATGCTTAGTCGCATTTCATCTGCCGCTACATTCTGTGTTCAAATTCCACAGAGGTCTTTGCCTTTCATTCTTCTGGGGGTCAATGGAATGAGTACTAGTTACGCACTGAGGTCAATGTAATTGACCAGCCCCTCTTACCCACCAAAATATTCAAGGCCTTGTGCCTAGAAATAATTATAATTATCATCTTTAATTTATTCCCCCCCCCCCCCATTTTATTGAAACCATGCATATATTGTATTACCATAAGTAACGATGCCAGTATGTTCTAAATCATTCTAAGTATCTAAAACAGATGCAGACATTCAATATGTTACCACCACCAGCACCACACACACACACACGTCTAATATGTGTCACTCTCGCATATAAGAGAAGTCCTCACTAGCTGTGTAACAGTAGCTGTGCCTTCCCTGAGCTGTTGGTTAGATTAACCAACAAGTTGGTCCTGCATACACAATGCAAAGAAAGAAAAACAGTACATGCATGTGTATATGTGTGTGTGTGTGTGTGTGTGTGAGAGAGAGAGAGAGATTGCGTGTGCATGTGTGTGTGTATGTGTACAGTATTAGTCGTATCAATGTCAGTGTGTGTGTGTGTAAGTGAGTTTGTGCATTGTGAGAGAGAGTAAAAGAGTCAGTAAATGTGTGTGCTTGTGCGTGTATATATAAGCAAATCCATTTCTATATATACACGTATATGTGTGTGTGTTTATATAAAAATACACATACATATATATATATATATATATCTATAAACGTATGCATATATATATATATTTATATATACATATATATTATCATGGTGATGATGATAATGATACACATACATATTTATAGATATACATACACACACACACACAGATGCAATAAACTGTGTGTGTGTCTGTGTGTGTGTATGCATGTATCTGTGTATGGGCGTGACTGTGCAAGTGAGAAAAACATAAGTGAGGGATGTCTAAATATCTTAGTTTTTCAGTGTGGATCACTGCACACAGTATGTTAGACATAATAGGAAATGAAAGTAGGTTATCTGCACATAAATGTGTGACAAGGTGTCTGTATAAGAAAAGATTATTCTTAGGTTGTGACAACAAGTACACCACATCCTCAATATCCACAGATTTAGAGGACTCTGCTGGTTTGGTCGTGTAATGCAGATGGATGCAGACAGCTCCAGAAAGACATGGGATGAAGTACTGCAGGACAACCTCAAGACATTGAACTTTTCTGATGAGATGACAAAATACAGAGATACCTGGTGCTTTGCTGTACTTGAGAAGATCTGTCCTCAACAGCAGAAGTGTTAAGGCCACTCCCCCTGGTGAAGGGGATTGGTCTGCAAGAGTTTTGTACTGGTGCTACTTAAAAGTGCTTATGCAGTACCATGTAAAAAGCACCCAGTACACTGTAAAGTGGTTGGTGTTAGGAAGGACATCCAGCCATAGAAACCAAGCCAAATCAGACTGGAGCATGGTGAAGCTCTGGTCACACTGTCCAACCCATGCCAGCATGGAAAATGGATATCAAAGGATGATGATGATGCAGGCATTGCCATGCAGTTAGGAGGGTCACTCCACAACCAGGTGGTCTCAGGGTTTGTCTGGTTCCATTGCATGGCTTCTCAGGTGAGCGTCTTCTGCTACAGCCTCAAGCCAACAAATGCCTTGAAGGTGAAATGGACAGGTGAAAAAAGAAACTGTTCAGAAGCCTATCGTATTCTTTTATTCTTTTACATGTTTCAGTCATTTGACTGTGGCCATGCTGGAGCACCGCCTTGAAGTGTTCTTGTCAAAACAATTCGACCCCAGTACTCACATTTCTAAGCCTAGCACTCATTCTATCAGTCTCCTTGCCAAACCACTAAGTTACAGGGACACAAATATACCAACACCAGTTGTCAAGTTATGATGGGGGTGGGGGGATACAAACACAGACACACACATATATATATATATATATATATATATATATATATATTTACATACCGATGGGCTTGGTAAAAATTATTAATTATTAATTGTTGATTTATTAACGAATTAATAAATTGATAATCCTTTACCCTTTTAATTTGTTATATATATATATATATATATATATATATACATACACACACACACACACACATATGTATGCATGCACACACACACACACACACACAATGGGCTTCTTTCAGTTTCCGCCTACCAAATCCACTGACAAGGCATTGGTGGGCCCAAGGCCATAGCAGAAGACACTTGCTCATGGTGTCATGCAGTGGGACTGAACCAGGAACCATGTGGTTGGGAAGCAAGCTTCTTATTTCTTTACTGCCCACAAGGGGCTAAAAATAGAGGGGACAAAGGGATTAAGTCAATTACATCGACCCCAGTGCGTAACTGGTACTTAATTTATCGACCCGGAAAGGATGAAAGGCAAAGTCGACCTCAGTGGAATTTGAACTCAGAACATAAAGACGGACGAAATACCAGTAAGCATTTCGGCCGGCGTGCTAACATTTCTACCAGCTCGCCACCTTCATATCCCAAGATGGCTGCAGCCTGATAATTTTTTTAAACCCTTTCACATTCAGATTACTCTGGCAAATGTCACGCTTATTGACTCACATTGTTTTGAATTAATCCTGCATTATCTTGTAGCTTTGAGAATTGAATGATGTCATTGTTACTGTCAGAATGACACTGCACATGGCTGTTGTGAAAGGCTAAATGTGGCTAGTTTGCCCGTAAAGTAGAAAGAATATTTGGGTCAGATATGGGTCAGTTGAAATGCTAAAAGGTTAACACTTCAGCATTCAGCATTTTGTCAAATATAATGCTTTCTTATTCAGATTGTTTGGAATTAATAATGCGTTATCTTACGGCTTTGAGATTCTGATGATGTGATGGTATATTTTTAGAATGTCATTGCAGGGTAAGTGTGAGAGGTCAGATCTTGACAGTTTGAACATGAAACAATAGAATATTTGGGCCGGATACGACCATCTTAAATGCTAAAAGTTTAAACAAGATAGCAAAGACTTCAGAGTGGGGTGACTCTCCTTCACATTTGACCATATGTCATCATCATCATCATCATCGTTTAACGTCCGCTTTCCATGCTAGCATGGGTTGGACGATTTCACTGAGGACTAGTGAACCAGATGGCTGCACCAGGCTCCAATCTGATCTGGCAGAGTTTCTACAGCTGGATGCCCTTCCTAATGCCAACCACTCAGAGAGTGTAGTGGGTGCTTTTACGTGCCACCGGCACAAAAGCCAGTCATGAGGTACTGGCAATGGCCACGCTCAAAATGGTGTATTTTACGTGCCACCTGCACAAGGGCCAGTCCAGCGGTACTGGCAATGATCTCGCTCGAATGTCTTTTCACGTGCCACTGGTACAAGTGCCAGGAAGGCGATGTTGGTAACGGTCACGCTCAAATGGTGCTATCTGTGTATATGCACTTAACACTATAAAATCACTGTGTATACAACGTTTATATTTAATATCTAAAATTGTTTGTCTTTAAAAGAGAGAGAGAGAAAGAAACAGGATCTGGCTAAATTTCTTCCATCTACCAGAAATTTTCTAATTTTCTCCAGATTATTATTATTTTTTTTTTACAAATATAGTTTTGTGTGCTGAAGACGAAAATTGCACTTTTTTCCCCTTTTTCTAGAAATTGGTAATCAAGAAGTTTAAAGTTGTGTAATTTTAGCCAACCATAAGCGTCTATTGCCAGCATATCAGAATTGCAACTGTCTGTTGTCATGGCAATCAGCTAAGACAAAACCTCTACGTGGACTCTCGACCTGCTAGAAATAGCAGCCAAATCTTCCTTACAATATACCAGGTCTAAAGCACAAAAAGGATGACACGTAATATAACATAATTTAGGATATTGTTTTTTTTTCTCATTCATAATTAGAGCAACAATGCAAATTAATATGGCCCTTAAGTCACAGTAACACTAAATATGTTTATTACACGTAATTATAAACATGTATGTATGAATAACAAATATGTACTCAGCACTGTTTAGGATTATAAATGACAAGGAGTGTCACTGTGAATTTAGGGCCATATTAATTTGCACTGGGGCCCTAATTATCAGTGAGAAACACCAGTACCCCTAACTACGTTATATAAGGTGTCACCCTTTTTTCATTTTCTTTTTAGACGTTCTGGTGTAGTTTCAGGAAGATTTAGCTACTATTTCTAGCAGGTCGAGAGACCACGTAAAGGTTTCGTCTTCTGATCGCCATGACAACAGACAGTTACAACTCCGATATGTTGGCAATGGCCGTTTACGATTGGCTAAAATTACATAACTTTAAATACTTATAACTTTGTAATTATTAATTTGTAGAAAAAGAGAAAAAAAAAATGAAAACCGTTTTTGTCTTCAGCGTGCAAAAACCACATCAGAAGTACATTTAAAAAAGTAATCTGGAGAAAATTTGAAAAACTTCAGTGGTCGGAATAAATTTAACAAAAATCGGAAATATATATCTTACTCTTTTACTTGTTTCAGTCATTTGACTGCGGCCATGCCAGAGCACCGCCTTTAGTCGAGCAAATCGACCCCAGGACTTATTCTTTGTAAGCCTAGTACTTATTCTATCGGTTTCTTTTGCCGAACCGCTAAGTTACGGGGACGTTAACACACCAGCATCGGTTGTCAAGCGCTGTTGGGGGCACAAACACAGACACAAACATATATATATATATATATATATATGACAAGCTTCTTTCGTTTTCCGTCTACCAAATCTACTCACAGGGCTTTGGTCGGCCCGAGGCTATAGTAGAAGACACTTGCCCAAGATGCCACGCAGTGGGACTGAACCTGGAACCATGTGGTTGGTAGGCAAGCTACTTACCACATAGCCACTCCTGCGCCTAAAGATATAAAATATTTCATTTCTAAATCCTTCCACGACAACAATAACAGTAAACGGAACGAAAAAGAATATCTAAAACGGTCATTTCAAATTCTAACAAGCATCCACCAACTTAGTTATGTAAATGTTCACCTAAGAACCCCCCTAAAGTTGTACTAAACACTTGTACAATAACCAAAAATGTTTCCGAGCTGATAGAATCGTTATCGCACTGAATATAACGATGGGCGGCATTTTTTCCAGCTCTACGTCCCGAGTTCAAATCCAGCCAAGGTCAACTTAGCCTTTCATCCTTTCTAGTGTCAATAAAAATAAAATACTAGTCATGTATTGGAGTCGATGAAATTGACTTGATCTTCCTCTTAAATTTGTTGGCCTTGTACCATAATCAAAAACGTTTAAAAACCTTCGGGGTCTTTTTTTTTTACGGGGTGGGGAGATTATTTATTTAGTTTTTTTAATAATTAGTTCAACGTCTGAGATATTATATTTGTCTGCAGCGCAGCACACAAAAGTGCAGCGTCAGACAATAAACAAGAAAAAAAAACCAAGTGAGGGGAGCCCCCCCCCCCCAATGTAAGCAGCAGACAAAACTAAAAGTGCAAGACTGGAATTGACAAGAAAGGAATAGAAAGGAAACATACAGAGAGAGAAATAAAATTGCATGCGTGCGTGTATATGTGTGTTTGTTCGCGCGCGCGAACATATATGAAACTTGTAGCAGCTCAGATTTAAATCCTGTGTTTATTAAATGATATTCATGTCTAGAAGGATAGGCTACATTTTCGTACATCTTAACAATGACGAGACTGTACATTATATGTATGCATATACGAGAGAGAGAGAGAGAGAGAGTAATGTTACGCACGCACACTCGACTTTTTTAACAGTAAGTTTATTTATAAATAAATATATAGATATATATAGATATATACTCTTTTACTTGTTTCAGTCATTTGACTGTGGCCATGCTGGAGCACTGCCTTTATAGTCGAGCAAATCGACCCCAGGACTTATTCTTTGTAAGCCTAGTACTTATTCTATCGGAGTCTTTTGCCGAACCGCTAAGTTACGGGGACGTAAACACACCACCGTCGGTTGTCAAGCGATGTTGGGGGGATAAACACAGACACACAAACATATATATATATACGACGGGCTTCTTTCAGTTTCCTTCTACCAAATCCACTCACAAGGCTTTGGTCGGCCCGAGGCTATAGTAGAAGACACTTGCCCAAGGTGCCACGCAGTGGGACTGAACCTGGAACCATGTGGTTCGTAAACAAGCTACTTACCACACAGATTTTATTCAGACAATTACGTTTTGAATTCAAATCCTACAGAGTTTTGGAATAGCTATCACTACCTCGCACGGAAGGAAAACAGCGCGGTATTGTGAACCAATGAAGAGAAAAGAGAAAAAAATCGAAATATTTAGAGAAAAAGATTCTTTCAGAATCGTGACTCCCGTTGTATGAAATACAGGAACACTAAAAAAATATTGCGGAAAAAACGAAAATCCACACAATTCCTTACGCTTTTAGTTCTCCGAAAGCTATTGCAAAATTCCGCTAAATACAGTACCAGCCATGAACTGAGATCGAATTAATTAATCGATTAGTGCCGGCCCCTTAAAAATTACTAGCAGTGTTTATAAATTAGAAACCATTATTATTTAAGGTAGTGCATTTGCAAAATCGTTAGAGTCGGAAAACCGCTTACGAATATTTCTAGGTTCTTTATGTTCGGTTGTTCAAATTTGTCATTGACCCTTCCAGAATCGATAAAATAAAGTACCAGTCAAATAGTGGTGTTGATTTAACTAACCCCAGTGAAATATCTGCGATCGATTAAGCAACCAACTTTAAAATATTTTGTTTTCGTTAGAAAAGGGGTGGTACTATGGCACAATCGTTAGGCAAAGTGCTTAGCGGTAATCCCAACCGAGGTCAACTTTGTCGTGCCTCCCTGCAGGGTCAAAAACAAAAAATACCAGCCAAGTGCTGAGATCAATGGTATTGACAGAGCATCAGAAAAAAAAATTGCTTTGCTCTGAATTCGAATCCTGGCAATGTCAACTTAACCTTTCATACTTTCGGGGTCGAGTCCCCTCTCCCAATATTTCAGGTCTTGTACCTGGGGCAGTGGAGATTATTATTATTGTTATTATTATTATTAAGGTGGTGAGCTGTCAGGATTGTGAGCACGCCGAGCGAAATGCTTAGCGGTATTTGGTCCGTCTTCATGTTCTGAGTTTAAAGCCCGCCGTGGTCGACTTTGCCTTTCATCCTTTCGAAGCCGATAAAATAAACACCCGTTGAGTACTGGAGTCGATGTAGTCGGCTTGCACCCCGCACCGAAATTGTTGGCCTAGTACTACAATTTGAAATAATTTATTACTGAGGCGGCGGGCGGGCGAAATTGCTAGCACGCCTCTCGAAATGCTTAGCGGCATTTCGCCCGTCTTCACGTTCTAAGATTAAATCCGCCGTGTTTGACTTTGCCTTTCTTCCTTTCGGGATCGATAAAATAAGTATCAGTTGAACTATAGAGTCAATATAATCGACTAACCCCCTCCCATCAAATTTCAGGCCTTATGCCAATAAGAGAAAGTATTACTATCATTCTAGCAATTCTGAATTCCAATCCGACCGGTATCTACTTCGCTTTTTATCATTCTGGGATCGATAAAGTAAAAAAAATAATAATTAAAGCATTGAAGTCAATTTAATCGAGTAGACACGCTTACCGCAGACATTTGGCCTTGTGCCAAGGTTAAGAACTGTTCTGTATTAACGTGTATGGATTTCTTTCTTTTCGTGCTTACGAAAATAATTAAATAAGGTAACACGCCCAGTACCAACACCTCTACGGTCTGTGAATTAATTATGAATATCAGTGCGTTCATAAATTAATAAAATAACCTTAACTATACACATACACATGCAAGCATATATATATATATATATATATATATATATATATATATGCATGCATGCACGTATGCAGTGGTTTTATTTAAGATATACAAACAGAGGGATCCACGGAAGCAGACGTCGGTTAATATCGAGGACCTTGAAATTTTGTAGGAATTTGTCGATGCAAAACATAGGGGTGGGAGAGAAGCGAAAGTAATTCTGTCTCGTTTATGAAAATTAACGAACAAACGCCAAACAATAACAAAAAGTAAATACCACTTACCGGTCGGTTCTTTAGACATTTTTCTTCAACACAAACAACGGCAGCAACGTTGAGTAAAGTGAATCTTGTAAGCGGTGAATAGCGAAAGTACGTTCCCTAATTTATTGCACAATTCGCACAGCTAAATGAGAGTAGTCGTCTTTTAATGCTTGCGTCTAGACGCGAACCGGAGACACTTCACAAGTAGTCGATAATTTTTATTTATTTATTTATTTATTTTATTATTATTATTCTCTTCAAAAGGCAGCGGTGTTGTCAATTCGACACCTCGTTTAACGGTTTATTTAGGTCAGCAAGAGAAGTAGTGAAAGGAAACCTCGTCTGAGGACAGCAAAGTCTGCGCGCGAACGAGAGAATTAAATTAGGCGGAAATATATTAAAATATATTTAGACATATTGCTTATAAAGTATGGGGGATCTTTTTCGAGAAGCGGCTTCACTATTAAAAGGTTGCTTATAACTGGTTTATAACATAAACACGAAACCTTCATATTTGTGGATAGGGATACAGGCGGTTAAATCGACGTCTGCACCTTACTGCTTCTTTATTTTTTATCCTCCTTATGAGGATGAAAAGCGAAGTTGATTTCGACGGGATTTGAATACAGAACTTCATTATATGCATCTTTTATTTGTTACTTGTTTCAGTCATTGGACCGTGGCCCATGTCTAGGCACTGCTTTGAAGGGTTAAGTCTAACAAATCGACCCCAGTACTTTTATTTTTAATCCTGGCACTTATTCTATCAGTTCTCTTGTCGAACCACTAAGTTAAGGGGACGTAAACAAACCAACACAAGCAGTGGAGACAAATGCATACATACATATATGTATTTAGAAGGTGGTTTGTTTTGGCCAGTCCGAGTATGACCATTGGTTTTGTGCCTATAAAGCGCTTAGCAATATAGGTGACTTGTCAAACTCAAATGGCCAGAAGCACGTAACCTCTCTACAACTGGAGGGATGAAAAAGTCATGGTCAGTTAATGTTGTAAATGAAGAAATTCCGAAAGGAAATTCTGCTAGCAAAACCTTGGGTAATGCAGAGTTATTCATCTTATTTCGATTCCAGTTATGCCAAAGATGGCTGATGATGGTAATATTTCCCTAGTCAGTAAATGAGGAATTCCACGTTTCCAACACAAATTTCCTCTGATGTGGGCACTTGTTCAAAGTCCGCCGAGGTTGATTTTGCCTTCCATCCTTTTGAGGTCAATAAAATAACTACCAGTAGAATACTGGGGTTGATGAAAACGACTCACCCCTACCAAAATTTTCTGGCCTTGTGTCAAAATTTGAGACCAATATTTTAGTCAGATGGGAATGCAATGTCTATCAGTAAGTAGATATCCTTTTTTTAACCCTTGGTTATTATGTCTGGATGATTAGCTTTTATTTCTTGGTCAGCTAAGACACACACACATGCACACAAACAAACACACATATATACAACGTCTTATAGTAGGAGACACTTGCCCAACTGTCTAAGCTGCCATGCAGTGGGACTGAACCCAGAACCATGTAATTGGGAAGCAAACTTTTTACCACACAGCCATTCTGTTCGTGTATGTTAAAAAAATAAAAATTTAATTCAATTTTGTATATTTTATGTCTTTGCCTAACCCTAACCCTAACCCTTGTTTTTATAAAACTTTGTATGTTCTACGTTTTTTGTACAGAGGAACGAACCCTGTTGGCAATAAAAAAAAATGAATCATTATTATTGTTATTAAAAAAGGGCTTTAAAAGATATCAGTTCTATGCCATGCTTTTGGTAAAAATTCATTAATGCCATCTCTTTTAGAATTTCCATTTCATGTTGTCGTTCATTTGACTGAGAAAAGTCGTCAGGACCTGTCCCACACCCTCCAATATTGCCAGTGACATAACCAGGATGTACCATCAACTCACATAACCATGGCATCACGGTGGTGTTTCCAGCATTCTTTGGCTGTTTTTCTTTCCACGTAGCCAACACTGTATAAATTCTTTTCTGCAGGTTTCTGATGCTCATATTGGTTCCCATTGTACTCAGACCAAGAAATGCATCTGAAAAACTGTAAAATAAAAAAAAAAAGTTTAAAAGTGGGCAAAAGATTTCATTAAATCATTTATGAAAATAAATGCCGAATGTCTAAAGAAGCATAGCATCATAAAATTATTAGGGGAAGGATGTAGTCAAATGAATTGGCCCCAGAATATGACCGGTATATACTTTACTAACACTGCCAAGATTTAGCTAGATTACCCATTCACCCTTTAGCATTTGAACCAGCCATATCAAGCCAAAATATTCTACCTGTCTTATGTTCAAACTGGCCAGATCTGGCTTCTCACACCAACCTGACAATATCATTCTAAACATTAAGTTACCTCATCAAAATCTCAAAGTTACGAGATAATGCATGATTAATTCAAAGCAATGTGAATAAATAAGCATTACATTTGACAGACTAATCTGAATGCTAAAGAGTTTAACTGGCCATATTTGGCCTCTCACACCTACCTTACAATGCCATTCTAAAAATAAACAATCACATCATCAAAATCCCAATGTTACTAGATAAGGCATGATTAATTCAAAACAAATGTGAAAAAATAAGCATAACTTTTGACAGAATAATCCAGTAAAATAATGTGGCTGTGTGGTAAGTCTGTTTTAAACTATTTTTAACTTCCATTCTATAAGCATGTTCTGTGTATAGACACATCTGCAGACATACATGTGTGTGTGTGTTTGCATGCCTTAATGTGATTGCATGAGCTCCCATCATCCTATCACTCATTTAATCTACACTAAAGCATCTTCTTTCAATATGAGCACTTATGTGAGCTTCTGGATTTGACTCCACGCCTTTCCTGACCTGTGTCAGCTAATAACAATGGACCATTATTGATGAGAAATGCTGGATATCAACTTTTATCTCTTGTAACATATTACCCTTTCCTTCCTACACTTCTATATGATAAACTAAACTACAAACAATCCCTACTAGCAAAGGAAATATGTTGAATCTGTCTCGTTTGTTTGATCAATGGATTGACTGACTGTGTGAACCTAACGTGCACTCCAACATTTAACCTGTGTTTCCTTTTAATAATAATGAATCTACTCAGGGCAGTGAATTGTTAGTATGATGGGTAAAATACTTAGCGGCATTTAGTCCATCTTTACGTTCAACATCATCCTCATCATCATTCTTATCCTCCTCCTCCTCCTCCTCTCGTCGCCAACGCCACCACCACCACCACTACTCAAACATCCAGTCAACATCATGGTGTTTGGAGTGATCACATGTGATGGCAACATTATGCCTCCATTCATCTCCCCACACAACCTCGGACTCAACATGAAGGCCTACATCAAGTGCCTGGAGGAGGTAGTGCTACCCTGGGTCAAGAGGGTAGCTGCTGGAAGGCCCCAAGGCTGGCAACAGGACTCTGCACCATGCCACACAAGCAGGAGAACCCAGTCATGGCTGTCAGATGATTTCTGCGACCACATCACCCCTAACGTCTGGCCACCTAACTCCCCACACTGCAACCCCCTTGATTACTATGTTCGGGGTGCAGTTGAGCGAGAGACCAACAAAACTTCTTGTAACACCAAAGATGAACTAAAGGCAAGGATTATGGTAGCATTCACCAACTTAAACAAGGAGACCATCCAGAAGAGTAGCAGGAGATTTAAGAGAAACTTACTGAATACCATTTTTCAAGCAGATGTCTTTAGATACAAGGGCATCATCAATTACCCTTTCGAAAAAGCTTCTAGATGTCTGTGATAACCAGTGACATGAGTTTAGTTGTCTTTCATGAGGGATTCTTGTGATGTTTATGGCATTTGAAACCATTTGAGGGGCCAAAATCTTCATTATAGCTACCAAAACCAGAAATTTAAAAAAAAAATATGGTTTCATTGAGATATATTTGAGATATATTTTTATTGTAAATATAGGCACAGAAGTGTTTGTGTGGTAAGTAGCTTGCTTACGAACCACATGGTTCCGGGTTCAGTCCCACTGCATGGCACCTTGGGCAAGTGTCTTCTACTATAGCCTCGGGCCAACCAAAGCCTTGTGAGTGGATTTGGTAGACGGAAACTAAAAAGAAGCCCGTTGTATATATGTATATACATATGTGTGTCATTAAACTAAAAATTCTTCCAGGCGGTGCCACAGCATGGCCAGTCTAATGATTGAAACAAATAAAATATGTGTGTGTGTTTGCGTGTGCATGCGAGCGAGCGAGTGAGCATGCATGCACATATCTATGTACGTCTCTTCTATTTTTTTAATTTGGGAAGGGAGCCGGTTTCCAACAAAGATACAAGGCTCCATCTTTGGGATGTAGTTAACACAGACGAATTCACATTTGGAACTTGCATACTTTTAACGAATCAGCCCGTCAATGTATGTATGTATGCACATAAATATACGCACACATGCCAGACTCCCTTACAGTTTCAATCTAGCAAATTTCACTCGCAAGGCAATTGTCAACCTGAGGCTAGAATAGAATGCGGCTATTGAAGGAGGTGCCACGTAGCAGGGCCAAAGCCATAGCCAGTTGGTTGTGAAACAAATTTCTTCAGCAACCACTTGATGCAAGGGAGATGGCTTTGGTAGTTTAAAGATGTGGGAGGGGGAATGTAAAATGAATGCAGAAAGTTGTCTGCGCTCACCTGGGATGACATGGATATGTTGATGTCCGTCGATATGGGTCGGTTTCTGATCGGTAAGCTTCCAGAATGTTCTGATTTGGTGATCAATCTCCTCAGAAATCTACAGACGATAAAAAAAATAGTGAGATTGAACCCGAAACTATAGCGCTGGGCCGACCGAAGCCTTGTGAGTGGATTCGGTAGACAGAAACTGAAAGAAGCTTGTGTATTTATTTATACGCACACACACACACATCTTTTCCATTCTTCCTGAGTGTCGAATTAATACACTTGCTTGTTGTTCCCCGACCGGTCTTCGTATTTTGTTTTCTTTAAATTTGAACTATATCTCACACACACACACCACACACAATGCGGCAAACCCTGCTGTATTCTTTCACCACAACTTTCTCTCTTTCTCTTGTACCTGTATTTCAAAGGAGCCAGCCTTGTCACACTCTGTGTCACATTGAATCTCCCAGAGAATTACGTTAAGGGTCCACGTGTCTGTGGATTGCTCGGCCACTTGCACGTTAAGTTCACGAGCAGGCTGTTCTGTCAATCAGATCAACTGGAACCCTTGTTGTCATAACCGACGGAGTGCTACGTTATATAAGAAGACACTTGTCCAAGGTGCTACGCAATGAGACTGAACTGAGGACCACGTGGTAGAGAAGCAAACCTCTTAACCACACAGTCATACAGGCACCTATCATTAAGGAAATGAATTGGCCATTATTGCATACACAACAGCTTTCACAAAAGCAGACTATCGTAAACTACCTTCAGTGGAAGCAGAAGGTATAGAGAAAAAGAGATGGTAGAACAACAAATATACATAGTAAAGTTTAGACAGACATAATTAAGACTGTATAAGGTGGCGAACTGGCAGAAACGTTACCATGCCGGGCGAAATGCTTAGTGGTATTTCGTCTACCGTTACGTTCTGAGTTCAAATTCTGCTAAGGTCGATTTTGTCTTTCATCCTTTCGGGGTCGATAAATTAAGTACCAGTTACGCACTGGAGTCAATGTAATCGACTTAATCCCTTTGTCTGTCCTTGTTTGTATCCTCTCTGTTTAGCCCCTTGTGGGCAATAAAGAAATAAGAAACATCCTTTCAGGGTTGATAAATTAAGTACCAGTTGCATACTGGTACTGATCAATACTGCATACTGATACTAATCAATCTAATCAACTGGCCCCCTCCCCACAAATTTCGGGCATTGCGCCCAGAGCAGAAAAGGGTAATTCAAACTGTATGCATACTTCTTCAGAATCAATTTTTCCATTGTCAACGGCTTCTCGAAATCCAAACTTGCCTCGAAAGAATCCTTCTTCATTTGTCAGAGTGTCGTATAAGGACCCAATAGGACAACCTTCTGTTAAGTTCAGATGAAGTCCTAGAAATTAAAAAGGAAATTACTAACTCAGTTACAACAATGCATCTAGTTTCATAAATTGATACAAATGATAGGAGAGTGCTCTTGTATTAGGTGACGAGAAAAGAATCAGGCCATAGAAAAAAATGTTGCCTGACCCATGCAAGCATGGAGAAGTGGATGTGAAAAATGATAACGATGAAATGACGATGATGGTGACATTATCTTTATAGATCCTGTGATTGAAAATGAAAAATGAAAATCAACATTTTTAGACAGGGGAGAAAGAAAATATTTTGACAGATGAAGTCCTAAAAAACACGTATATTCATGACAGGTCTAACATTACACTTGTAAACATAATTCATGATTTACCTATATGTACTGTGTGCGTGTGGGGTGTCTGTGAGAGAGAGAGAGAGAGGGGGAAGGAGGGAGAGAAAGAGAGTATATATATATATATATATATATATATATATAGGTAATCTTCAAGTTTAGGGGGATAAAAAAAAATAAATAAAAATATTCAAGGGAAGTAACTGAACGTCTTACCAGTATTCTCCGTACATCTCTGTTTATAAATAAATCACACACGTGATTTGATTGACGTTAGGGTTAGGGTGTGATTTATTTATAAACAGCTAGAAGAAAACGGATAATACTGGTAAGTCGTTCAGTTATTTCCCTTGAATATTTTTATTTATTTTTTTATCCCCCTAAACTTGAAGATTACCATATATTTATATATATATATCTTTTACATGTTTCAGTCATAACATTGCAGTCATATACAGAGAAGGAGAGAGAGGGGGAGGTGGTTGTACAATCTGGTTGAATGATTAAAACGTTAGCTTTGTAAGCATGAAATCCCAAGAAGACTCAGTTTGCGAGTGAAATTGGCTTGACAGAACCTATATAGACGAACGTCTGGTGGGTTTTACCTGGAATCCAAAGACACACCTTGGTATATACTATCAGGCTGATTCTAAATTCTACCTGAGAATTACGTGAAATGCACACCGAACGAGAGGATCGTAATCGCCCAAACCGACTGTGATCCACCTTAACCCTAAAACACTAACCCCTACCCGAACACTCTAGTGAAAATCGTGCGGGTGTTAATCAGAAAATTTACCAGCAAGCTTCTTAACCGCACAGCCATGCTCCGACTAGATTTATATTAATAAAAATATTAAAAAACGACAAAAGTAAATAACATGCAATATATAATTTGCAAAGTGTGTCCAACACGAGCTAAAAAGAAAACAAAGAAAGAACAGAATAAACAAATGTCGAGTCAAAACTACATTGTTTTGACTTGGCGAGATTGTCCAGCGAGAATGTTATTATGTGAGATATGTAAACAATAAATATACCGAGTGAGACTTTGGGACACCGTGCTATAATAATAGACTTAGCAGAGACACCGTTGACTAATAAAGAGCAGCTGGTCACTGAACCGGCGTCTATGCACTCGGCAATACCTTCGTCTCTGATCTGGCTATAACCGACATCATCAGCGTTAATGATAAGTTTCAAATGTGATGAATTACAACGTGGCGATTTATGATCCGACATGATGTGAACAATGAAATGAGTAAATACAGAGTAGCTGCCCCTGGCGCAGATTTTTTTTTTTTTTTTACTTCTTTGTTCTGCATGGCTGCAATAGATATTATTAACTGGCAGAAACGTTAGCACGCCGGGCGAAATGCTTAGCGATATTTCGTCTGCTGCTACGTTCTAAGTTCAAATTCCGCCGAGGTCGACTTTGCCTTTCATCCTTTCGGGGTCGATTAAATAAGAACCAGTTACGCACTGGGGTCGATGTAATCGACTTAATCACTTTGTCTTTGTTTGTCCCCTCTATGTTTAGCCCCTTGTGGGCAATAAAGAAATAAGAAACGTTAGCACGCCGGGCGAAATGTTTCGCGGTATTTCGTCTGCCGTTACGTTCTGAGTTCAAATTCCGCCGAGGTAGTCTTTGCTTTTCATCCTTTCGTAGTCACTAAATCAAGTACTAGTTGCGTACTGGGGTCGATCTAATCGACTGGCTCCCTCCCCCAGAATTTCGGGCCTTGTGTCTGGAATAGAGAAGAATAGATATTAGCTGCGTAGTTAACTAGATGCCATTGTGACTTGTTGCGGACTCAATGGCCAGTTTATTGAGTTTTCGGCGGAATTCTGGTTTAAGTAATCCTCATGACCTTTTTTCTTATTTTTTGGAATTTTCAGAAAAATTTTACGAATCTGTATTCTGCTCACGGGAATTCATACAATTATGGGATCTATTTCAAAACGGGGGCACCAGTATTTTCTTAACGAAACACTAACGAAACACTTTGAAACTTGGGACACTGGTAGAATGTGTCATATAAAACATCTTTTACTCTTAGTCTTCTTAACAAAAAAAAACGTACATCGCAAGTTATTTCATGTTAAAGTTGTCGTATTTCTGTAATTTCAACCAATCACTGACGTCTATTCAGCTGAATAGAGTTACTGCTGGGCGGTCATAAAAATGTTATTCCCTGTGACATATTTCATCCGGTTTAATCGTAATTTATACGCATGTATTGTTTATATAATAAATTACGCTGTGCGTATCTATGTGTGTAACAATTTTAGAGTTCGGATTCTATAGTTAGGGTTAGGGTTAACAGTCTAATTAGGGTTAGGGGATTAATACGATATACACCGTTACAGCGCTAACTGTTTTCAACTGAATAGACGTCAGTGATTAGTAGAAATTATCGAAATAAGACAATTTTTTACATGAAATAAATTCGAATACAAAATTTTTTTTCTGTTCTATAACACAAAATAGATAAGTATACGAAGTTTGAAAGTCTTTCCGTACCAAAAACACTACATAAAACATAAATGAAAACTGGTGCCCCCGTTTTGAAATAGATCCCAATTATGCAACCCTACCACCAATTTTTGTGCGCGTGCGATGTAGCTATTTATTTTTAGTGCATCCCACGACCACCTAATACCTTCCTCGTTTTTTGCTTTTTTATTCATTTTATTATTTTTTTTTTTGTCACTCTGACGTATTGCCCTCATAGTCGACGCTCCAGATAAGGAACTGGTGCAGCATTGCAACAATTCGTCCACAATGCTTGGCAACCTCTTTCTTTCTTTTCCAAGCGTTTGAAACCGTCAGAAATGAGACACAGCAACCTTGGTACAAAAGCTTCTGGTTACTTATCTAACTGTGAAATATTTTCAGCCCTTTTTTTTTGGAAGGACGACATTTTCACAATTTTCATCGATTATAAACCATTGACATTCGTATTGCAATTTAAAACAGATAAATATTCCCCTCGAGATATGATATCAGGCACTCGATTTTATCTCGCATTTCACCGCAGATACCCGTTACATGAAGGGCACTGATAATTCAGTGGCGGACACCTTATCTCGTGTCCATGTCAACGCTTTACCCCCCCCCCCCATTCAACCGATTTACAACAGGTCGCTTTATATCTAACTTAACGTAGATGTTTTGTTAGAACGTCTAATCCAGCTTAAGTTGGACATAAATACATTCCTTTATCTTTGTACTGGTAGAAAGTTCAAAATCAAGCTGTGTTGTGGTGAGCCGTAGATGTTCGGGAAACTTAGTCACAGTACAGCAGGTTCTGTCTGATCTTTCTAGACTTCCTGATGAGCTGGTTGTTCAGGACACCCAGGACATCCAAGGTTATCCGGGGTAATCCAGTATACCTCCCATCTTTACAAACATGTAGATACTATCGTTGTTCAGTAGAAAGTTGGAGGATCACTCAGACACAACGTCGAAGAGAGTTGTGCTGTCAACACTGAGCCAAAAGATGACTCGAAATTCGATGACGTTCTCAGTTCTCTCTTTCTCAAACATATACACCTTCTCAGTGCATCTCCATAACTGAGTAGCCTTACTTCTTCTGCGGATCACTTTTAGGTTTCTCCAAAACTGAAGGAGTAAGAGAGTATTGTAGTTCGCTTGAAGCATTGTGTATCGTTTGTAAAGAATAACAAGTTTTGAATGGTACAACAATGCACTATAATACAAAAATGGACTATATACTTGTAATTTAGTTATCCATAGTCCTATGATATTTCGGAATACAATTCCTTCTTCAGATCTTCTTAGATGGAGTCTCTGCTATAAACTGTTTACTAACGGCTTTTCTCCCCCCCCCCCCCACGAAAGCGTCTCAGTAGTGGTCTCACGGAGCTCCTTCCGGAATTCTTCATGAGAAGTGCGTGAGGTCGGCTATGTTTCAATCTCGTGTGTGTTGGTATATCTGTACCGCTGCTTCTAAGTTATGTGTTATACGTGCAGCTTCTCTTTTTCTTTTTTTTTGTTATAGACAATACATGAGCATGTTATTAAGAATGAACCTACACACGTCCACATGTAGCTAAATAATATATTGATTACCAACTTCCATCCTGTTGTTAATTTGGGGTCCTAGTCTGTGTATGAGTATAGCTTCCTTAATTCTTAGATTACCCAAATTTCTTTCATTGTCCTCAATTGTGACTGTTATGCTTTTGTCGGTGTTCCGGCATCTGTCTAGATGTTTTCTGAAGGGGGAGGCTCTTGTGTTCATATATTCTTTGATGCGGACGTGTAACGGTTTTGTTGTGCTACCCACGTAGAACTTGTTGCATTTGTTACATTGTATTCTATACACAGCATTTACCCGTTGGCATAAATCTGTGTCACGGATGGGACAGTTTGTTAATGTGCATTGATTGTTGTCCCTGAAGGAGTTGTTTTTAGCAATTCTTATTGACCCTGAAAGCCAATCTACATGGGTTTGGTGCTAAGTTACACCTCACACTCACTACTACTCCGATTTCACTGATTCCTCCGCATTCAATTCCACTGTTGACTCTGGCAGTGTAAGAAGCTTGTCTCTCCTTGTGTCATTAAAGGTACATTTGTTGGCACTCCGTCGCTTACGACGTCGAGGGTTCCAGTTGATCCGATCAACGGAACAGCCTGCTCGTGAAATTAACGTACAAGTAGCTAAGCACTCCACAGAGACGTGCACCCTTAACGTAGTTCTCGGGGATATTCAGCGTGGCACAGAGTGTGACAAGGCTTTGAATTACAGGCACAACAGAAACAGGAAGTAAGAGTGAGAGAAAGTTGTGGTGAAAGAGTACAGCAGGGTTCGCCACCATCCCCTGCCGGAGCCTCGTGGAGCTTTTAGGTGTTTTCGCTCAATAAACACTCACAACGCCCGGTTTGGGAATCGAAAACGCGATCCTATGACAGCGAGTCCGCTGCCCTAACCACTGGGCCATTGCGCCTCCACTCTAAAGGTACAAATGAGACGATTAACAGATGGCGCCTTCGAAGCAGGACAAATAACTGGTCCTTGTCTGACCGATATGCTGAGTTCTTTTCCAAAGGGAATTAGCTTCTCCATTCTTTGTCATTTCTCTCCACCTCTTTCTAAAGATCTTCACTTTGGACTGTGTCAGGAGACGGATTCCTGAAACTCTCCGGAAGATTTTCAACCTTTACTGATTCTTGATTTCTAATATAGTCACGGGGCTTTAATCACGAGGAAGGAACATCATCGATTGCACCGACTCAAGAGCTCAACAGGTAATTTAATTCACTGCCAGCGGGAAGAGGTGGGGCAAAGTTAACTTCGGCACAAGGCCAGCAATTACACCGACCACAGTACTCAACTGGTACTTATTTTATCGACCACTAAAAGACGAAAAGCAAAGTCAACTTCGGTGGAATTTGAACTCGGAACGCCCGGCGTGCTAACGGTTCCGCCAGCTTGCCTCACTAAATTCGTAAAGAAAAAGGGGGGGGGGTAAAAAGTGAATAAATCTAAGGGGAAAGACTCGTTGTACTGTAGGAGAGTTGCATCCCTTGAAAAATTTATAAGGTCTAAGTGTATATGTGTGCGTTATCTAGTGTATGATCTATATGTGTTGCCATAGTAACGAAGCTAATGCATGCAGAGTGAAGCCGCTTGGTAGAAATTGACCTGAACTTCTACTTTGCATACACACTCAGTTTTAATGTTCTAGCTCACTTCCGCTGTTTACAGCAGTGCTTAGGAGGAATGTGTGTAGCGTGTGATCGTCGTATTGACCATGACAGAGAAAGCTGAGCAGAGAATTTGCCACTTTATGCCACCTTGGGCAAGTGTCTTCTACCATAGCCTTGTGAGTGGATTTGGCAGATGGAAACTGAAAGAAGCCTGTCGTATATATGTATATGTGTGTGTGTGTGTGTGTGTATGTTTGTCCCCCCCAATATCGCTTGACAACCGATGCTGGTGTGTTTACGTCCCTGTAACTTAGCGGTTCGGCAAAAGAGATTATAGAATAAGTACTAGGCTTACAAAGAATAAGTCCTGACGAACAGGAGCATGATACTCTGGGCAAGAGTCTCGTGATAATTTTGCAGCTTTAATAAAAGTATATTACTCTACCTTTGGTATTTGAGTACTATTTTTTCCACTTATGTGCTCACATGTACACACACATACATATGTACATACATACACATATGCATACCAACCTGCCTACATACATACATGTACATGCACACATGCTTTCATACACATATAAGCACATATACATGTGTGTGTGTGTGTGTGTGTACAGATTAATGAAGAATGCTAAAAGAATAATTGTTAGTCAGCAGATGTGGTAGCAGATATTTGTAACAACAACAACTGTAAAAATTTATACAACTATTTATCTCTCATAATGAAAAAAACAATAAGACTGGTTTCCATGAACTGGTCCAAAAATTACAACAGAACTGTCAGAAACAGCAAGCCCAAGAACATTGATGGCTTCAACATCATCCCCACTGAGGAATAGGTGTGGTTTATTGTCAGGTATTTGATCTTCGCTTTCTACAGATATTTGATCTTCGCTTTCTACAAATATTTGATCTTCACTCTCTTCAGATAGTTGATCTTCACTCTCTTCAAATATTTGATCTTCGCTTTCTACAGATAGTTGATCTTCACTCTCTTCAAATATTTGATCTTCGCTTTCTACAGATAGTTGATCTTCACTCTCTTCAAATATTTGATCTTCGCTTTCTACAGATAGTTGATCTTCACTCTCTTCAAATATTTGATCTTCGCTTTCTACAGATAGTTGATCTTCACTCTCTTCAAATATTTGATCTTCGCTTTCTACAGATAGTTGATCTTCACTCTCTTCAAATATTTGATCTTCACTCTCTGCAGATATTTGATCTTCACTTTCTACAGATATATGATCAACGCTCTCTTCAAATATTTGGTCTTCATCCTCATCTTCAAATGTTTCTTGTATGCTATCCACAGATACTTGGTAAATATCATTCTCTGCATCTGTTACATAAACATTTTCACCATGTATAGTTAGATCAGGTTCTACTTCTATATTAATTTTTAACCTTCTGACCAAATGTTCTCTGTAGAAACAGACAGTATAGCCATTGCCTTTGGTAACAACAACAATGTCTTCACTAGATGTGACACCAATTGCTGTCATTACATATTTCCCAGAACACACTCGACGAATATGTTTACATGTGTCACCATGAATCTCAACTATGTCTAAAGATGAAAACTCGACTGAAGGATTATATACATCAGTACTAAATGCACACAAAAGTTGATTGTCATTCTTTTTATAAATCCTATTGTAATATTTTTCGGTGCTGATGGTTTTTAAAAGGGAGAGATTTCTGTTGAAGAATGTCAGTTGTTTCCCAGACGTGACTATGAAATGTTCATCGGTCCACTGACATATGTCTTTTGGTGATGGCTTTTTTTGTAATTGTTTATGTTGAAGTACATTACCTGTTGTGGTAATTACTATGACAGTATCTATTAGCATGAACACAGCAATATTAGCATCTAACATAATTAGTTTTCGGAGGTCATTGAAATCAACTGGTTTATCACAAGGAGGAATGGAAGCAGGATACATTGCTGTTCTATATGGCATTCTCCACACAGTTATTTCATCGCTTCCCAACATACTCGCTGCCATATAATTACCATTTCTCGCCTTCAATCTACCTTTACCAACTATTTCACCTGATTTACATTTTCTTTCTCCTCCTTCGCTGTATTTCAACTTATCAATTAATTCATTACTGAATATTTCCTTCTTCATTTGAGATGTAATGGAAGGGAAATGAAGACCAGAATCAATCATTAATAACGACACATAATCCAGAACCTTCAGTTGGTCTCCATCAATCTTTATGCTATAATATTCAGTCAAATTAGTATGCACACAACAGTAAATGTTCCCCGCTTTTCTCCATATTGCACTGTAAGGTGCAGGACTTTGCCAGACTTTATGTAACACCAAATCTTGTTGACTTAGTTGAAATATTTCTTGTCTGTTAGGGACTGTAACCATTATATTTCTTTCTTCTGTAAAACATACCCCACCGACTAAAGTTCCAAGATCTCTGTGACATAGCAGCTCTCCACGTCTATCAAATATTTTAACATTGCCACTATTAGCTTTTTCACACACAACTGTCTGTCCATTAGTAGAGATATCAATATCTTTTACTTGAACAGGACAGTTGTTTGTTAGTAAACGACTAACAGTGAATCTTTCGCGACTAACGTTAAGCAAACCTTCAACATACAAATTACTCGTTCTCCGATAGGAGTGGTTATGTCCAACAAATCTTGGACCATTACAATTTAATTTTTCAATATTTATTCTATGTTTATAATCCCTTATCTTTGAAAATACTTTTTTGTATTCTCCAGTCAGTGACAAACAGGCAATATAATTATATGTACCATAACCATATATATCACAAAACCCGTAAAGGTACAGATAAGTATCATCAATTCCCATGCAGTCATATTGAGTATCGAAATATTGACTAAATGAACAGAAACATTCACCATTACGGTTGAAGAATATGACAAGAGGACCAATGTTGACAATAATGTCATCATTAACTGTAACTGCGATATCAGTTATGTTATAATGGCTGTTTTTCACTATCTTAGTGATATTTATTTTCTTCGTTATATTCACAGTTGAAGACATTTCATCAATGCCAATGATAAACAAAGTATTTTTATCATTATTTCTATTACACACCAATTGATTATCTGAGAAGGAAGCGATATATTCATAGTTAATTTTCGTCCGGTAACTTGTCAAGATCAATGGAAAGTTCACTTTTAATGTCAACAACTGGTGTTTTTGAGTTGTAATAACCAGTGTGTTTGAATGCCAGCGACACATATGTCGAGGGATAACATTCGTTTTGATAGAGTCAACAAGATGACCATCAAATGTTAATATCTTAATGTTTGCATTGCTGCTGTCGAATATTGCAATCAGGTTATTTTCAGTAATAACCAAATCCTTGCACATTGGCTGTTTTTTGTCTCGGGAACATCGAGGAACAACAAAATAATGAGGTTTATCAGAAACTGTCAGATCCTCTACATGTACTGTTGAAGAAAACATTTCACTAACACAAATGTTTCTAGAAAATACATCTACCAAATCAATGTGCATATTAAGCTGTTTGTTTGCAACATGATCTGTCACCACCAAGTTATGATCATTTATAGCAAACATACGACTGTTGTCTATCAGATAAACAAACATATTATCAATACATCCACCAAAGAGATTGGGTGGAGGTTTCACTTGGGACAGTAAAACACTGGGGATCATGCTTCTCTTCTTCTTTTTAATCCTACTCCCCCTCCTCCTCCTCCTAGTAGTAGTAGTAGTCTTGTAAAGAAATACTTTTTCCTTAGCCACAATC
>NC_142951.1:30125060-30130060 GCF_046866305.1 Octopus bimaculoides | reverse complement strand
GTGAGTGGATTTGGTAGACGGAAACTGAAAGAAGCCCGTCGTCAGTACCGCCTGACTGGCCTTCATAGGATTTTCGAGCGAGATCGTTGCCAGTGCCCCTGGACTGGCTCTTGTGCGGGTGGCACATAAAAGACACCATTTTGAGCGTGGCCGTTGCCAGTACCGCCTGACTGGCCCTCGTGCGGGTGACACGTAAAAGCACCCACTACACTCTCTGAGTGGTTGGCGTTAGGAAGGGCATCCAGCTGTAGAAACTCTGCCAAATTAGATTGGAGCCTGGTGTTGCCATCCGGTTTCACCAGTCCTCAGTCAAATCGTCCAACCCATGCTAGCATGGAAAGCGGACGTTAAACGATGATGATGATGATGATGATGATAATATATGCCATTAGATTCACTTCAACATTAATTTGTCAAAATATTTTCGTCACCTTGAAACCGCGACCTATTAGCACGGAATTTTGTGAACAGGTCACAGTGTCAAAGCAACGAAAATATTTTGGCAAATTAAATTTAAATGTTGAAGTGAATCAAACGGGTTTTGTGAGTTTTTATAATTTATATTTCGCTTTTGGATTTGGTTTGCAAGATTCTGCATGTGAGTTCGTGTGTTAAAGCATATTCTGTTGTGTCTGGGGAGAGAGATAAGACTATTGAAAAGGTTGCAAAACGCAACGAAAATTTTAGAAGAATAAAAAGAAAGAAGCGGAAATTTTACCGGTGTGTGTGTTAAATTATAAGGCACCAAAAGAGAACGACTCTCCCCAGACACAACAGAATAATTCATATTATTTTCTGTAAATGCAAACACTAGAAAGAGTTTTTTAGCAGTTGATAGTATGCAAAAAACTACTTGAAAAATACAATAAAGTTAAGTATGAAAGTGAACTTATGTTTGCATGAGTTCTAATTAATTAAAATAATTATGAGAATAACATTTACCGGAGTCAGTGATTGGGTTCTGAGGATTTTAGTCTGAAGTCTCACTGTTTCGGGAACGTCTTGTGAATTGAGTTCTGTGAAACGGCAGCATTCAAATGATTTGCTGGTTGTTAAGGTGGGATAAATATAGTGTGATAGGGAGACCTTGAAATACTTTTGTGGTTGTTATTTTGGGATAAATGTGTGTGTGTGGTTGTCTACGTGTAAGTTAGAGACAAATGGACAGAGAGAGAAAGAAAGAGAGAGAGAGAGAGAGAAAGACAGACATAGTGGGTGTTTGTGCAAATGTGAGAGAAAAAGTCAGGCAGGCAAACAGAAAGTGTGTGAGTTTATGGGCGTTTGGGTGTGTGCATGTGTGCGCATATCAAATTTGTGTTTGTGAGAATGTGTGTCTGTGTGTCTGTCTATGTGTGAAGGCCTAAAACTCAAGAACTAACCAATCAATTTCATTCAAATTCTACACATGCATTACTTTGGGTCCATAGAGTGTCATAGGCCCCCAAAAATGTTCAACTTTTTGTGTGTGCGTGACAGAAACTAAAAGAAGCCTGAAGCAAATATGTATGTGTGTGTGTGTATATATATATATATGTATATATATATATATATATATATATCTCAGATGCAGCACAGAATTTTGTCAGTGAACAGGTCGCGGTCTCAAAGCGACGAAAATATTTTGACAAATTAAATTTAAATGTTGAAGTGAATCTAACGGATTTTGTGTGTTATTTTAAATGGCTTATAAACACCTTCCACGCTGCAATTGTTTCATTATTATTTTAAACTTAAACTTCATTCAACTTGTATTTAAAACAATGATAATTTAAAACAATGATAATTTATGTAAGATGTTTTTTTGTATATAATATACATGTTATTATAATGGATGAAGGGATGATTATTGAATGGTTATTATTTTTATATTATGATATTTTTAAAATAATTTTTCTATCTTTATATAATAAGTATTTCATATTAATTCATTTGGTACTTATTGTTGGTTGAGATATATATCTAATTATTGTTCTACTTACGATCTGAAGAGTAGCTATATTTTTGAATAGAATTTATTTTCGATAATTTCAATTGATTTTAATCGATTTAAATTTATTTTCTATTTGAAAATTGGTTATGAAACACGTGTAATCTTTTTATTATATTTATCTTATGATATTTACTTTACTTTATATTATACTCATTTATTGTGCTTTTAATTATTAATTTTTCTATATGTGATAGTGGATTTTCATCGATGAGTTCTTGAAAATTGGTTATTTTCCCTAAAACTATATATTTTATATATACTATAAGGCTCTATTTAATTTTAATTTTTTATAAATTGATTTTAATTGAGTTTTTTACCTGTAATTTTGGATTTTGTCCCTAATATTATTATTATTATATATATATATATATATATATATATACATATACACTAGGTGGTATCAAACTATTCCCAGACTAGTTTTTTTAATAAAAAATAACTTTTTTACCTAAGGTTTAACATCATTTCCTTCAAAATAGTCACCTAGCTCCTAGCTATTGTACAAAACATTGAAAAGCAGCAAACTCACAATCCAACTAGAAATACACTCTGACCTGCTTAGGGGTCAAGGACTCTCATTTTGAACTTAAGCCAAAGATTGAGATAAGGTCAACCATGTAGTAACTTTTAAAGCCATATCAAATAGCCCCCTTACTTCTTTTTTTTTTTTTTCTCTCTCAAAAGCCATAGTAACCTAGCAAAATATATCAGAAGCTGAGGTTTATGAATGTATACAATTTTTCATTAACAAACATCTAAGAAGTTCGTTGACGGAAGATTGTGTACATTATGACCTTTTTGCATGGAGTTGACAAGTTTATGAGGTAATATAAATTTATCTTGCATTGTATGTGTATTCCATAAGTTGATTCTGTTTCAAATAATGATGCTCGAAGATGGGAATCAATAATAATTATTTTATCTTGTCTTATTTTAATACACATGTTGCATATAACGTATGTATTGCACAACTTTTTACGTAGTATGGAATGAAAAGAAAAATGTTTACTTTAAAGCAGAAGAACGCTTTTCATTCAGCTGTCTAACCTAAAATAGTGGCAAATTGGGTCATACGTGTGTTTTCTACAAGAGGACATATGACCTGGTCACGTGATGGGCAAGTCTCGGTTTAATGCAGGCTGTCCAATCTCTTCACATCACAGACCAGCCTAGCACAGGAAAATTATGTTTGCTCGCCAGAATAGAGTCAACCCACGTTTGAGTTTGGATCTCGGCAGAGAGGCGAGTTATTTGCTGGTAGCCCTGACACGTTACGCGTGTTTCCCGCTGGACATTACATTTTCTTCAGACAGTATCATTCAAGATGTACCAACATTTGCTGTACCGATTCATTTAGCAGTTGAATAAAGTGTAGCAGTTAATTGCAACTCGTTTTCTTGTATTTCTTTTCGCTGTTTATACATAACTCATCGAAACAAAAGATTTAAAACTTGCTAAAACTGAAACGATCATGACGGCAACTTCAATTTCTCTTCTCCTTATTTAAATCACACACACACACACACTTCTTTTAGAATTACTTCGAAGTCTTGGCTGTCCAATGGCTAAGAAAGAGAGGGAGGGAGAGAACAATGTATCATATCTTGTATACACAAGATATACGAGGTATATGGCTAGTTGCTGCAATATATGTCCTGAGATAACATCCCTTATAAACATGCTGTGTTAAAAATACAATGAATATGAGATACAGGAAAAGTGGTCCTAGCAGCGGCTAGTCAGAACACCAGATGAACTTAAGGGGCGCTGAAAAGTTCCTGGCTTTAAGAGTATCTTGAAAGGCCTGGTTGGAGGCCCAAACTTTTGATTTCTTTTGCGGGGCCGCTGCAGCAAGTGTGTGAATATGAGAGGGGAATACGTTGAATAAAACCATAATTAGCCGATCCACCTGTATTTTCTTTTAGCCAAAGCCAGGAACTATTCAGCACTGCCCCGTACGTGTGTGTCTGTACTTCCATCCGTGTCCACCACCGCTTCACAACTGAGCCGTTCAGTAAAAGTACGATAGAATAAATAACAGGATTTAAAAAAAAAAGGGGGGGGGATAAAGAATACGCACACCACCCGTTTTCGGCATAACCCTAATGCTAACCCTAAACACCCACCAAAAGGCAAGTACTGGGTTCGATTCTTTCAACTGAAACCCTTCAAAGCGGTCTCCCAGCATCGCCGTCTTTCAACGATTGAAGCAAGTGGAAAAGCTAACAGTGTATTACACACACACACACACACACAGAGTATCAGAGTAGTCTCACATTATATCTGGGAATGATATATGAGCAGGTTTCAGAACCCTGACAACTAACTGCTAACAGACAAGGGCAGAAGTCTTTCCGGCAACATCTCCGAGAAAATACAGACCTTGCGCAAGAACTTTACCACGAAGATAAAGAGCTAAGTCGACCTTGACTGAACTGATAAATATTAAAGATACATAGTTTTGCTTTTGCTAGCTTCGTTGCCCATTGTTAATTCAAAATAAATTGGTTTCTAGAAATAAGACAATTTTATTCGGTAAATAAAGACATAAATTAAATAAACTGAAAATCTTCCCGGAACTCTGGTTTAAGCACCTCTAACTTTCAATTTTGTGAAGTTTTAGAAACTTTTTGCGAATTTGTGTTCTACACACAGGAATTCATACGAGTTGGAAAAAAAAAAAAGAAGATTATTTCTTAAAACTCCGTTCCTCTTCTTCCAGCAATAAATCCTAAAAGTTCCACTTTTTTCGATTTTTTATTTCTAAATCAGAGTTTAAAATACGGAAAGTCCGAATTTTTTGCTTAAATGCTACCAATGAACTCCCGTTGGGTGAATCATCATTCCATTAAATGTGTTTATGGAGAGGAAAATATTGAAAAACGTCCAATACATGTCAAAGTGACGAAGAAACCAGGAGGGTATCAAGTGGTTGTGAGGTGTGCTAAAAATGACAGCCAAATCGTCCTTAAATCACGCACCCACACACCAAATTTTTTTGGCATAATCG
>NC_142951.1:30107560-30120060 GCF_046866305.1 Octopus bimaculoides | reverse complement strand
AACTATTGTTATTAGTGGTGAATGTGTTTAGTTCAGCCTCTTTTCATTTCTGAGTTCAAATCCCGCCAAGGTCCTGTTGACTTTTCCCTTTCATCTTCCTAAGACAGAGAGGAAAATAAGTCCCAATTAAGTTAATAGGAATCGATCTTAATCGATTAACCCCTTCCGCATAAATTTCTGGCCTTGTGCGTGCTTGTCTTAGAAATTATTATCACGAGGGAAGGGAAACCGCTGGTGGATTGACAAAATCGGTTGATCGTCGAACAAAAATGTATTGCGTTGGGATTTAACTGTAGCCCTTTTTTACGTTTCTAGTTAATTATCCCTTCGAGGTCGACTTTGCCTTTCATCCTTCGATACCTAAATCGATGTTAATCAACTAACTACAACCTCAGCCACCAAACGTCTCTCCTTCGGTATTTTTATTATTCCTATTTAACCGTTGCAAAACCATAATATAAAGACAGCTATTAATGTTTATACCTCCATCCACCCTGTTATGTCATCTGTCGGTTTAATAAACCAAACGTATTCAGATCTTATTTGGGTTTTACTTGGGGTTTGTCATCGTCATCATTATTATTATTATTATTATTATTATTATTATTATTATTATCTGTTTCTGTGTTTTCTTTTATACCAAACAAAACAAAACAAAAACAAAAAACGCGCGCGTGTGTAACGTGTTTATGTATGTATTACGTCTTCGTAACATAAGGTTTTGTATGAAATAATGTCTCTATGACATAAGGCATTTGTATGTAATAATAATATGTAGACACATTGCAACTTGCAAGAAAACGTTATGGAATTTCGGAGCGAAAAAAATAAAATTAATTCTTTCTACTTATTGGCGCAAGGGTAGCAATTTTGATGGGGAGGGTGGGGTGGCAAGTCGATTCCATCGACCAAAGTACCTTGACCAGTACTTTATTTTATCGATCCCCGAAAGGATGAAAGGCAAAGTTGACCTCGGCAGTTGTTGAACTCAAGAGAGTAAACAACTGGGCGATCTTTCGATACTAGTCCACCACCAGCTCGCCACCTTATTAAGGGCTGCAATTTGGTGTTTGTGTTGGGTGCGGGTGGGGGTAGTGGATGTAATTAAATTGACTACGTATTTCATGGAAGACTAAGCTGATCTCAGCGGGATTTGAACTCAGAACGTAAGGAACCGGAGCAAATGCACCAAGGCATTTTTTTTTCTAACGCTCCACCGATTCTGCCAATCTACCGCTAAGTGACAAACATTAACTAGTATTTGAGAAGGTTGTCATCGTCGTCATTTAACACCCTTCTTCCATGCTGGCATGGGTTTGACGGTTTGATAGGAGTTGGCTAGACAGAAGACTGCACCATACTTCTGTGTCTATTTTGTTCATGCTTTTTGCAACTGGATGCCCTTCCTAACACCAACCACCCCACTGAGTGGGCTGAGTGCTTTTTTATGTGGCGCTTGCACAGGCAAGGTTTTTACAGTTGGATGCCCTTCGTAACACCAACCACTTTACAGAGTGGACTGGGTGCTTTTAAGTGGTACCTGCACTGACTGACAAGGTCACCAAGTACTTTCAAGACAATAAATGCTAAAAGACTGTATTTTCGATGCCGGTCAGAAATGACCACTATGGTCCTTGTAGGAAGTAAGAAATGTCGGTACTTCTAGGGTTCCTCTTCTCCCAGTGAAATATGTAGATTTGTATTAATGTTAGAAATTACATATGTTGTTTTCTTTTCTTTTTTTTACTCCTGCCGTTTCTATTTTGCAGGTTTTGTAGGGATGCCTTCTAAACAGCAACTCGATAAAGAAGCTTGGGGCTGGATTGAGACCACTGACCCTGACCAAGTGACATTGGAACATGTGAAATATGCCTACCACATTAACCTGGAGCCCTGCAAATTGGGGAGTTGCAAGTAAGTATTTATTGACCCTTTGCTTTCCTTTAAAAATCGGCATGAACATTCCGGACAACCCAATATTTTGGAATTTATGGGAGCAACTGTCTTCAAAGACTCATAGCTCGAAATGAGGAGCAGATAGACAGCCGACAACTGATGCAGGGTCGTTCTTTGTGTTACTTGTCGTGTTTTCCATTTTTTCTCTCATTGTTCGTGTATTTAACTCATTTGTTTTCGTACTTCATGTTGTTTACACAGTTGGTGTTGTCCTGTACCCATATATGCATATATATATATATGCATATATATATATATGCATATATATATATACATATATATATATATATATATATACACATATATATATATATATATATTTTATTTAGTTTAAAAGAGATCCAACACTGTCTGTTTTTTATGTTTTATTTATATTCCTGCAGAACCAATGTGGGGTATAGAATATGGAATATACAATATATAATATAATATACAATATATAATATAAAATAAAATAAAATAAAAATGGATGGCAATATATATATATATATATATATATATATATATATATATATATATATATATATACATATATATATATATACATATATATAATAATATATGTATATTTATATGTATTTACTATTGTTTGCATTTTTCTTGTCAGGCGGAACTGTCGTGGCAACCCATTCTGTCTAAACGGCATCGGAGAAAGGGTGTGGCTCGGACAGATAGACGAGCGCAAATGGCACGACATTGAAGACCCGAACAATGAACGACGTCACCCGGTGGGTAGCACTTTCTACTTCTGAGTATGTGAAAGTGCTATTTTGCACCCTCATTTCTTAATTTTACCTTTTGGATTTTAATTGCTATAGCCACCTATATCATATATATATATATATATATATATATATATATATAGCTGCAAACACAGTAAATTTATTTATTTTATTTATTTATTTTTTTTGAAATTTCCTTTCAGGATTCTTTTGTCGGCCTCAAAAACCTTGGAGCAACGTGTTACGTCAATACATTCCTACAGGTGGGTCACTATATGGATTGATTGATATCAGCATGTGTCTTTTGAATGTAGTGAGGGAGTGACAGGTGTATGGTGATTCCTGTGAGTGGGTCGCTACGTGGGGGAATCAAGATCCGCACGTTCTTGTGAAGGCTGAGAGGGTGTCAAGTCTTCTGCAGACATCATCGTCATTTAATATCCAATTTCGAGCGAGATCTTTGCCAGTTGGCACGTAAAAAACACCATTTGAGCGTGGCCGTTACCAGTACCGCCTGACTGGCCCTCGTGCCGGTGGCACGTAAAAGCACCCACTACACTCTTGGAGTGGTTGGCGTTAGGAAGGGCATCCAGCTGTAGAAACTCTGCCAAATCAAGGTGGCGAACTGGCAGAAACGTTAGCATGCCGGGCGAAATGCTTAGTGGTATTTCATCTGCCGTTACGTTCTGAGTTCAAATTCCACCGAGGTCAACTTTGCCTTTCATCCTTTCGGGGTCGATAAATTTAGTACCAGTTATGCACTGGGGTCGATATAATCGACTTAATCCATTTGTCTGTCCTTGTTTGACCCCTCTGTGTGTAGCCCCCTGTGGGCAGTAAAGAAATAAGAAACTCTGCCAGATCAGATTGGAGCCTGGTGTAGCCAGTCAAATCGTCCAACCCATGCTAGCATGGAAAGCGGACATTAAACGATGATGATTTCCCATGCTTTCATGGATCAGATGGAATTTGAGGCAGATAATCTCTGGCTGGAGGCCCTTCCTGTTGCCATCACTCACCTGCTTCCAAGCAAGTTAATATTTCCCTATAACTGGACATCTTCTCACAGAATAGTGACACTCATTTACAACTATCATGTGATGTCAGACAAGGAGAGACACATACACATATATTCACACAAACACACACACACACATGTATATCACAGGCTCAGGCTTCTTTCAGTTTCTGCCTACCAAACGCACTCACAACACCAAACCAGCTGGCTGCCACCAATGAGCCTTGAGTGTACAGCACCACTGGTGACAGCGAGCGATGCAGTGCAATATGGATGCTACTGGCCATGCTACAGCTACTGTGCGCTCTCACAAGACCAGGCTGGAGCCAAGCCCATTAGAATCTTCTTTCCCTGCTGATCTGTCCAGACCTGTTCCCTTGGCTGGGGTTTTGCTAAACAGTGGGAACCTTGTTGAAGCCACATACCCATCATCATCATCCTTTAATGCCTGGTTTCCATGTTGGCATAGGTTGAATGGTTGGACTGAACCATGTGGTTGGGAAGCAAACTGCTTACCACGCAGCCATACCTGCGCCTATTGTCATTAAACATTTTAATGAAAATAAATAGACTTTTAATTAATTGCTATGCTCTGTGTTTTGTTAGCTATGGTTCCACAACCAACAAGTGAGAAAAGCTGTTTATCAATGGAGGAGTCGTGAAGAACAACCGCCCAACAGTCCCACAGGTGAGATTATGTATTTATCATAGTGTGTGTGTGTGTATGTTTGAGCATACATGCATGTGTCTGTGTGTGCTTTAGCCTGCATGTATGTATGTGTGTGTGTGCATGAGTTTGTGTGTTCCTCTTCATCATCATCATCATCATCATCTTTTAACATTGGTTTTCCATGCTGGTAGAGGTTGGCTGGTTTGACAGGAGCTGGTAAGGCCAGGGGCCACACCAGGCTCCATTGTCTGTTCTGGTATGGTTTCTATGGCTGGATGCCCTTTCTAACGCCAACCATTCCACAGAGTGTGCTGGGTGCTTTTAACATGGTACCAGAGTGTGTGTGCGAATGCTTGTGTGTACTTGAGCATATATGTGAGTGTTTTTCGATGTGCATTTGTGTGTGCATCTGTGTCCTTCTATAAGCATGCCTGCAGCGTGTTCAAGGGGGTGCTATAAAGTTCCTGGTTTCAAGGGTTACACAAAAGGCCTGGTTGGAGGCCCAACCTTCTGAGTTTTTTAAATGGGCCGAGGAAAACTGAAGGATTACTGCAATAAGTATGTGAATCTGAGAGAGGAATATGTTGACAAAATCATAATTAACTAACCTGCCTGTATTTTCTTATATATATTGAGTGTGTGTGTGTATATGTATATATATATATATATGGTGGGTGTGCTGAAATGTTCTTGGCTGTAAGGGTTTCATGAAAGGCCAGACGGGAGGCCCAACCTTCTGAAGGCCCCCTGCAATAAATATGTGAATCTGAGAGGGAAATATGTTGAATGAAACCATAATTAACTGATCCTCCAGTATGTTCTTTTACCAAAAACCAGGAAAATTTTCAGCAACCCCTCGTATATATATCGTATATATATATATATATATATAGGAGGGAGAATGTACGAAAAAACAACAACAGACGAGGACAGGTGGTGTAAATAACAAAAGGATGTATTAGTATGACGCTCAGGAATACGGAAAGTCTTTGACGTATATATATATATATATATATATGTATGTATATATATCTACATACATACATGCTGACTGTGATGGAGCTGGAAAAACATAAAACCTGTTTCCTAAAAAATCAGGTGGTAAGGATTTGGTCCCTTCTAAACGTATTGAGGTCCTTTCAACAATAACTTTTTATTGTTGTTTTTGTTGTATGTAACTTTATAATTTAACAACCCTAACATCACCCATATATATATATATGTATGTATATAAATGTATATATGAATTTATAATTCTAGATTCTGATTGGACACCTTCAACAATTTGTGGTCATTTACAATTGATATTTGCCCTGTTACAGTTCAGTAAACAAAGGTCAGTCACTAGGTCAACTCCAAACCACTTGTTTCTCCCTTTTTTGTTTATTATTATTATTATTATTATTGTTATTATAGATAATATTAGGACTGCTATGACTCCTCTGTGCCTATAGTAGAAAGGATTATTATTATTATTATTATTCGCGGGCTACTAACCCCAAGATTCTGAGTTTGATTCCAGACAGTGACCTGAATAATAATAATAATAATAATAACATCGAAAAATACCTGATGAAGGCTGGAGAGTATATCAGCCAAAAAAATGTGTTAACAAACAAGATGAGGACAAATATCCGTCAAATGTAAATAATGTACAACATGAAGACGTTATCTCTTAACGGCGGTGCATCAGCATGGCCGCAGCTCTGAGCTAAAACTAAAGAAAAAAAAAAGGATTATTGAATTCTTTTCATAATTTTTTCACTTTTTTCTTTTATATATTCTTTTTGCTTGTTTTTGTCCTTTACATTTTTCTTTGTTTTTTTTTCTTTTATATTTATTTATTTATCAAATACATATTACTTGTTTTCTTTATATTTTTCTTTTTTAAACTTTTTTACATTTTTTTTTTCCAAAACTGTATTTTGTAAATGATCGTGTACACCACACTCAGTTATATATAATAGATGTAGGGTGTATAATTTCTCATCTATGTTTTGTGTATGTATCTCTGAAACCTTTTAAAAAGAAGGAGGCATAAGACATTACACTCCCATCTGTATTAATACACATCTGTATATACACAAATATATACACACACATACATGTATACACACATCTATACATATATGAAGGGGTGCTGTAAAGTTCCTGGCTTTAGGTAAAAGAAAATACAGGAGGATCAGTCAATTATGATTTTATTCAACATATTCCCCTTTTTAGGTTCACTCACTTATTGCAACAGTCCTTCAGTTTTTCTAAGCCCTGTAAAAGAACTCAGAAGGTTGGGCCTCCAACCAGGCCTTTCGTGATACCCTTAAAACCAGGATTTTTTCAGTACCCCCTCATACACACACACACACACTCATCAACTTAAACACGGTATATTGACATAGAGTTTCATATATACAAACATGCATATACACAATAACACTTTCAATTCCATATCTAAATATAATTTTCCTCATCTAACCTCAGGTACATTGATCCCAGTAACTTCATCAAACATCTTGGTCTTAACACAGCTCAGCAACAGGTAAGTGCCAGGTGATTGTGTTCTTAATCAGCTAACCCGTATGAAACCATATATTCGGGTGTGCGATATTTTCTGAGTTCTGAGTTCAAATTCCGCCGAGGTAGACTTTGCCTTTCATCCTTTCGGGGGCGTCGATTAGATAAGTACCAGTTACGTACTGGGGTCAATGTAATTGACTTAATTCCTTTGTCCCCTCTGTATTTAGTCCCCTGTAGGCAATAAAAAAATAAATATGTAACACCACCGGTCTTTCTCTGACTACGATTAACTTCTGTGATGTTGTGCATTACCCATTCATTCCATTTCCTCTTGTCTGTCTGTGTGTCTGTACAGGATGCCCAAGAGTTCTCCAAGTTGTTCCTGTCTCTGTTGGAGGAAACGCTAATGCAGAGTGACAATCCGAACATCAAGAACGTCATAGAAGAGCAGTTCTCTGGAGAGTACGCCTACATCACTTGGTAAGTCTTTTCCGTTGGTCAGTCCCCTACCGTGTGGTGGTGTTGGGGGTAGCATTACTGTGGTTTGGGGTGATGACGGTCAGTATAAGGCATGTGATAGTTTAGTAAAGACCTCTTTATAGCAATGTAGGGGATTGTTTAGCAAAAGGTGGCGAGTTGGCAGAAACGTTAGCACGCCGGGCGAAATGCTTAGAAGTATTTCGTCTGCTGTTACGTTCTGAGTTCAAATTCCGCCGAGGTCAACTTTGCTTTTCATCCTTTCGGGATCGACAAATTAAGTACCAGTTACGCACTGGTGTCAATCTTATCGACATAATCCCTTGTTTGTCCCCTCTATGTTTAGCCCCTTGTAGGCAATACAGAAATAAAAAAAGAAAGCTTCTTGCAATGGCGTGTATGTGATAGTTTGGTAAAAATCTCTCACAGCAATGTGTCTGATGTTTGACCCCCTTAGCATTCAAGCCAAGCCATATTCAGCCTAAATATTCCATCTGTTTTGTGTTCAAACTGACCAGATCCAGCTTCTTGCACTTACTTGACAATGCCATTCTAAAAGTTAAACAGCTACATCATAGAAATCTCAAAGCTATGAGATAATGCTTAATTAATTCAAAACAATGTGAATAAATAAGTGTTACATTTGACAGAGTATTCTAAATGCTAAAGTGTTTAACTGGCCATATCTGGCATCTCACACCTACCTGACAATGTCATTCTAAAAACAAATGATTACATCATTTGAATCTCAAAGTTACATGATAATACAGGATTAATTCAAAACAGTGTGAATAAATAAGCATTACATTTGACAGTAATCTGAATGCTAAAGGGTTTAACTAGCCAGATCTGGTCTTTCACACCAACCCTACAGTATCATTCTAAAAATGAAGTTACCACAATAAAACTGACCTCGCCTGTGCTGAAGCCACTCTGTGGGGTGGTCGGTGTTAGGAAGGGCATCTAGCTGTAAAAACCTATGTTGAAACATACGCAAGTAGCCCGGTGTGGTCTTCTACCCGAGTGGTTCCTGTCAAACCGTCCAACCCATGCCAGCATGGAAGGCAGACTTTAAACGATGATGATGATGATCAAAATCCTAAAGCTACAAAATAATGCATGGTTAATTCGAAACAATATGAATAAATAAGCATTACATTTGACAGAGTAATCTGAACGCTAAAGGGTTCAACTGTCTTTCTGTCCTTCTTTCCCATCCTCCCTCCTTCCCTCTTACTCTCTCTCCTCATCTCTTTTTCCTTCCCTCTCTCTCTCTCCTCCCCTCACTTCCACTATCTTTCCTTCCCTCCCTCCCTCCCTCTCCTCCTCTCTCTCTCTCTCTCTCTCACTGCATCTGTTGCTCTACCTCTCCCTACTTCTCATCTCTTTCAGCTGCAGCCAGTGTGTCGGAAAGTCTAAAACACCGTCCAAGTTCTACGAGCTGGACCTCAACATCCGTGGCAGCAAGACCTTGCACGATTGCCTGGCAGAGTTTTTACACGTGAGTCTGCATTTCTGATGAAGGGTGGGGCAGTTGCAACACTGGACTTGTGAAGTCACCACATGTTAGAATTTTGTTTCCTAGTCACTGTGTTAGATACACACCTCCTTTTCACCTGTTCACAAGGCTCACAAGATATATAAGGAAACATAACTGGTAGAGGATCATCAAAAGAAACACCTGTCAATACTCAGTTTTTTGCCTTTCATCTTCCTCCGGGTTTAATTAAAGTACCAGTTATGCACTGGGGTTAACTCAGTTATATCCCTAGGAGTGGCCGTGTGGTAAGTAGCTTGCTTACCAACCACATGGTTCCGGGTTCAGTCACACTGCGTGGAATCTTGGGCAGGTGTCTTCTACTATAGCCTCGGGTCGACCAAAGCCTTGTGAGTGGATTTGGTAGACAGAAACTGAAAGAAGCCCGTCGTATATATATATATATATATATATATGTGTGTGTGTGTGTCTGTGTTTGTCCCCCCATCATCGCTTGACAACCGATGCTGGTGTGTTTACATCCCTGTAACTTAGCGGTTCGGCAAAAAGAGACCGATAGAATAAGTACTAGGCTTATGAAGAATAAGTCCTGGGGTCGATTTTCTCGACTAAAGGCGGTGTTCCAGCATGGCCGCAGTCAAATGACTGAAACAAGTAAAAGAGTATCTCTTGACGTGCCGATCTCTAACTGTGGAGGGAACCTGTGGAAGAAGTAGACCCAGGAAGATGTGGGACAAGGTGGTGAAGCATGATCTTCAGACATTGAGTCTCACAGAGGTGATGACAAGTGATTGAGACTTTTGGCGATTTGCTGTGCTTGAGAAGGCACGTCAAGCTAAGTGAAATCATAGTTGTAGTGAGTGCCTGTGACATGCACCCATGCTAGTGACATGTGAGAGGCACCTGTGCCAGTGACATGTAAAAAAGCACCATGTCAGTGACACACATACACACACATATATATAATGCTTACATGACATGTATTTCCTTTTGTTTTTGTTAAGACAATAGATTTTGGTTTGAGGAAGATTTGGCTACTGTTTCTAGCAATTCATGTGATCACATAAAGACTTCCCTGTGGAATCTTTGTTGTTATTACTGTTAATGTTGCTTTTTTCTTTTTTTTATTAATTTTGGTTGTTGCAGGAAGAGAAACTGGAAGGTGATAACAAGTACATGTGTTCGCATTGCAAAACCAAACAGAATGCTATTCGTACCATCCAGCTGCAGAAGTTACCCCCAGTTCTGAATCTACAGTTGCTTCGGTTTGTTTTTGACAAGTATGTAATCTCCTTTAGTTTTTTCCTGCATGGGTTTTTTTTTTTTTTTTCCTTTTTTTTCCACAAAAATACTATGTATCAAGTATCAGTGCCCCACCACACAGCTACCATTTCCTTGAATTCATCTGAAACCCCTACATCAGGTGTCTGCAACAACATTTTTGTTAGGGCCCGTTTTGATTTTTTTCTTCTTTTCTTTTTGATGTTTGTTGTTGTAACATTTGCCCATCGTCTGTATGTCACATGATGTCAACTGATGTTTTGTAAATGAAGGTGGGAGATGGAAACTGTATGAAGCCTTTGAGTGCATGTTTATGTGTATGTATATGTGTGTGTATATATATTCATCATCATCATCATTGTCATCTTTTAACGTCCACTTTCCAAGCTGGCATAGGTTGGATGGTTTGACTGAGGACTCCCTCATTAGCTCCAGCTCTCTCTCGTTAGCTCCAGCTCTCTCTCTCGTTAGCTCCAGCTCTCTCTCATTAGTTCCTAGTTCTTATTTGCTTGAGTTCTCTTTCATCGTTGGACAGAATTCACCATGTCATCTTATGAAGAAATCATTTATTTGCCAAGATATGAAGTCTATAGTAACTGAGTGGGTAGAGCACCAAATTGTTGTGTGCCATGCTGTAATTTTCAGGAACTTGCTTTTCTTTTGGAACAATATAAAAGACTTTATTTTCATCCGACGGAAATCCTGCTGCTTCAGCCATCCAAACAGAAAAAATCTGAATTTGTGTTTTTGTATTTTGCAGACAAAACGGTCAGAAGAAGAAGCTAAATAACTACATCCAGTTCCCAGAGGTGCTTGATATGACGGAATATTTGAAAGATTCCGGTAAGGTTAATATCTTCCTTGGTTCATTCTTTTACTTTGCTGTGCCACCCTTTCACTGTAGCACAGTGTAGTGTCATACAACTCAGCACTTTATACAATTCATTGTCACTCTCTCAATTACAATTATGAAGAGTTCCAGTTGATCCGATCAACAGAGCAGCGTGTTTGTGAAACTAATGTGTGAGTGGCTGAGCATTCCACAGACACATGCCATTAACGTAGTTCTCAGTGAGATTCAGTGTGACACAGAGCGTGACAAGGCTGTCCCTTTGAGTTGCCACACTGTACACCACACGGCGAGCTGGCAGAAACGTTAGCACGCCGGGCGAAATGCTTAGCGGTATTTCATCTGCCGCTACGTTCTGAGTTCAAATTCCGCCGAGGTCGACTTTGCCTTTCATCCTTTCGGGGTCGATTAAATAAGTACCAGTTACGAACTGGGGTCGATATAATCGACTTAATCTGTTTGTCTGTCCTTGTTTGTCCCCTCTGTGTGTAGCCCCTTGTGGGTAGTAAAGAAATAACACTGTATACCACACTGTATGGTACACACTATTTATCATGCTACATCACGGCAGTTGTACGCCACACTGTACCATACTATTTGTTTTTTTCTCAAAAGCCTCAGTACTCATAAGGCCAGTTATCTGATCTCCATAGTGTGTAAATGACCAAGGCCACAACGTTCCCCACTAAACAGGATATCAATCTGTTGTAGGGTTGAAGGCCAGCAAATTTCCAAGGGGAGTTGATTGATTACATTGACCCCCTCCCCTCCTCAATACTTGATTGGTTCTTTATTATATCAACCCCTAAGGAGATGGATGGATGGAAGGAAGGCAAAAAGTGACCTTGATGAAATTTCAACTCAGAATGTAAACAGCTGGAAGAAATGCTGCTAAACATTTTTGTCTAAGTCCCTAACAATTCTGTCGGTTCTCCACTTTATACCTAGCTATCATCATTATCATCATCAACATTTTCCATGCTGGCATGGGTTGGATGGCTTGACAGGAATTGGCAAGGCTAGGGGCTGCACCAGGTTTCATAGTCTGTTTTGGCTTGGTTTCTACAGCTAGATGCCCTTCCTTACAGACTGTACTGGGTGCTAGCACCAGCCCCTACACCAATGCTTTTTATGTAGCACCTTGGTTTTAGGATCTCGGTTCTGTTGTGGTGGGCAGGTTTTCTCAAGTACAGCAATGCACCAGATATCTTGGTCCTCTGTCATTACCTTCATAAGGTTCAGCATTTAGAGATTGGCCTTCAGTAATTCTTCCCTAGGCAGAAGACTGCACCAGGCTTCGCTGTCTGATTTCCTCCCTATTTCACTCATATGGCCTCCTCCTTGTCATTTGATATTTAAAATTGCCTAAGGTGCTGCACAGTGGGACTGAACCTGAAAACCTGTGATTGCAAAGCGAACTTCTTAACCACACAACTATGCCTGCATCTATTATTTTATTTTTTTTCATTTTTTTTTTCTTGAATTCTTTTCTAAATCCAATCCCTTCTATTGTG
>NC_142951.1:30095060-30105060 GCF_046866305.1 Octopus bimaculoides | reverse complement strand
CAAAACAGATTATGGAACCTGGTGTGTCCCCTGGTCTTGCCAGTTCCTGTCAAACCATCCTATTCATAGCTGCATGGAGTATGGATGTTAAATGTTGATGATGAAGTGACTGTTTATTTTCAGAATGACATTGTGGGGTAGGTGTGAAAAGCCAGCTCTGTCTCATTTGAATATAAAACAGCATCCCACTATTCTCATTTTTCAGTCATTTTAAGACTATTTTAACAGCAGCACTCAGCTGTGTTAAATATGGTTTTACATGAATGTATTTTAATCAACACTGCTTCATGCAACATCATCATCATTTAATGTCCACTTTCCATGCTAGCATGGGTTGGACGATTTGACTGAGGACTGGCAAACCGGATGGCTACACCAGACTCTAATCTGATCTGGTAGAGTTTCTACAGCTGGATGCCCTTCCTAATGCCAACCACTCCGAGAGTGTAGTAGGTGCTTTTTACAAGCCACCGGCACAGGTGCCAGTCCGGCAGTACTGGCAACAACCACGCTCAAATGGTGTTTTTTATGTGCCACCTGCACAGGAGTCAGTCCAATGTTTTGTTCACATGCCACCGGCACAAGTGCCAGTAAGGCGAAGCTGGAAACGATCGCGCTCAAATGGTGCTTTTTACGTGCCACCGGCACAGGAGCGAGACCACTGCTGTGGCAGCGATCCCACTCGGATGGTGCTGTTAGCGCTCCACTGGCACGGGTGCCAATCATCAAATTTGGTTCAGTTTCGATCTCGCTTATTATTTCCTTTCAAAATATCTCCACCCTAGGCACTCTCTCTTTTGTCTTCTGTGTCTTCCTCCATCAGCCAATAGCTCAGAGTCTGAGAAAGTCAGTGAAGAATTACTGCCCAAACATGTACGAGACTATGTTTTGATGGACAACAAACGGTTCGAGAATTGGATCCAGGAATTACTAAATATGAGGGTGAGAGATTATTATTCTAATGTCTGTTATAAGTCAACTGCCCACATTTATGCATTCACACCCTCACACATATACACACTTGCACACATCCATAACTTTCATACACACAATTACACATTCTCTATCTCTCTCTCTCTCTCTCTCTCACTCACTCACACACTTTCTCTTACACGCGCACACACACACACACACATACACATTCTCTCTCACAGACACATACATACACACACTCTCTCACAGACACACACACTCACTGTCAAACACACATTCTCTTGTCTCTCTCTCTCTCTCTCTCCTGCTCATTCTCTCTTTCTCACACACACACACACACACATTCTCTCTCTTTCACCTACTCCTGAAAACACATTCTCTCTTCTCTTTATATCTCTCTCTCACACACACACACACACACACACACACACACACACATGCATTTACATAACCATTATAAATGTGTGTATCTGTTATAATTATGTCACTAATTCTTTAACCATATATTCTCTGTTTTTAAGGACCAAAGTGTTGAGATTGGACGAGAGAGACAAGAGGAAATTAAATATGTATATTATTCACTAGTGCCTAAAGGGAGTAAGTATTAAGTGTGTTTATATATAACGGTTTGATGAGATACCTATCATTCACTTGGGTGGGGCCCTTCATTTCAATCCTTTGATCATTTAGGTCCTTTAGTTCTTTGGGCCTTTCAATTGTGACCTCCTTTATGACGGGGGGGGGGGGTCTTCTTTTAGGGTTTTGTGATTGGAGCATTTGTTTGGGTTTTTCTGTTTCAGTCTGTTTTAGCCCTTTGTTTTGGGGAGGCCTTTTAACTCCTATCAACCATCCTGCATCACATGAACCCACTTAACAATGCAAGTAACTCCCAGTCCTGTGAAGCCATCTAAAACCAACTGGATCAAATCACTCCTGTGCCTTCATTGTCGTCTTTATCAATCATTATTCAACATCCAGTTTTTATATGCCTACATGGGTCTGATGGAATTCATTGGAGCAGATTTTTCTTCAACTGGGATACTCTTCCTGTTGCCAACCCTCACCTGTTCCTAAGCACAGTAAGATTTTTTCGTAAGACAAAGATCCTTTGAGAGGGGAGGGAGCAATGGCAGAGATGATCTATTCTATAAAATATTTGACCCTACACTTGCCATGTCAGCCCCCCCCCACACACACACACAGCCTTTACCTCATTATAATTCTTCTCTGTTTTATATTCCAGATGTTCTAAATATGTTTGAATGGCTCAGCTTAGATTGGTTGTCTCGTTGGTTAACTGACCCTATCAAAGCACCGTCCATTAATAACCAGAGTTTTCTCTGTTGTCACAGCAGGTATTCTTTACTTGGCACCTTTTTCTCCTTGTCTGTCTCTCTCTCTCTCTCTCTCTATATATATATATATATATATATATATATATATATATATATATATATATATATATATATATATATTAGAAAAAATAATAAGGTTCTCAGATATCTGGATGGTTGTACATTTACACATTTTTATTGATATGTGTATTTTATTAATATTTCCAGGGTGAAAAACTAGAGGTATTCGATAGCTTCCGCTATCTGGGCGACCGAGTTAGTAGTGGGGGTGGGTGCGCTGAAAGTGTAGCTGCTAGAATAAGAATAGCCTGGGCAAAGTTTAGAGAGCTCTTACCCCTGCTGGCGACAAAGGGACTCTCACTCAGAGTAAAAGGCAGACTGTATGACGCATGCGTACAAACAGCCATGCTACATGGCAGTGAAACATGGGCTCTAACTGCTGAGGACATACGTAAGCTCGCAAGGAATGAAGCCAGTATGCTCCGTTGGATGTGTAATGTCAATGTGAATACCCGTCAGAGTGTAAGTATCTTGAGAGAAAAGCTGAACATTAGAAGCATCAGTTGTGGTGTGCAAGAGAGACGATTGCGCTGGTATGGACATGTGGTGAGAATGGATGAGGATAGCTGCGTGAAAAAGTGCCACACCCTAACAGTTGAGGGAACCCGTGGAAGAGGTAGGCCCAGGAAGACCTGGGCTGAGGTGGTGAGGCAAGACCTTCGTACATTGGGCCTCACCGAGGCGATGACTACTGACCGAGACCTTTGGAAATGTGCTGTGTGTGAGAAGACCCGGCAAGCCAAGTAAGATCGTTGCCAGTGCCCCTGGAGTGGTTCTTGTGCGGGTGGCACATGAGATGCACCATTTTGAGCGTGGCCGTTGCCAGTACCGCATGACTGGCTCCCGTAGGATTTTCGAGCGAGATCGTTGCCAGTGCCCCTGGACTGGCTTGTGCGGGTGGCACATAAAAGACACCATTTCGAGCGTGGCCGTTTTCGTGCGGGTGACACGTAAAAGCACCCACTACACTCTCCGAGTGGTTGGCGTTAGGAAGGGCATCCAGCTGTAGAAACTCTGCCAAATCAGACTGGAGCCTGATGTTGCCATCCGGTTTCACCAGTCCTCAGTCAAATCGTCCAACCCATGCTAGCATGGAAAGCAGACGTTAAACGATGATGATGATGATGATGATGATATATATAGTTTTAGGGAAGATAATCTTTTTATTATATTTATCTTATGATATTTACTTTACTTTATATTATACTCATTTATTGTGCTTTTAATTATTAATTTTTCTATATGTGATAGTGGATTTTCATCGATGAGTTCTTGAAACTTGGTTATTTTCCCTAAAACTATATATTTTATATATATTTTATCTATAAAGCTCAATTTAATTTTAATTTTTTATAAATTGATTTTAATTAAGTTTTTACCTGTAATTTTGGATTTTGTCCCTAATATTATTATATATATATATATATATATATATATATATATATATATTAGAAAAAATAATAAGGTTCTCAGATATCTGGATGGTTGTACATTTACAGATTTTTATTAATATGTCACATGTTTTTATAAATTAGAACTTGCATCTATTCTTGTAGATTCTCCAGAATCTGTTTTAAATTTACAGTACCTTAACACCATTTATGATATCCAAAAATTGAAAGACAATGTATATTGACAGAAATATGGTAATGAGAGGGTTAATCCACTCATCCTTTGTCTTGCATACTCTATGTGTATTTCGGTTATTTTGTTCACCCTTCTTAATCCTTTCTCTGTTGTCTTTCCTGCAGGGTAAACCCTAACAAGGTCTCCAAGTTAAAATTCGTCAATAGTGAAGGTGTAAGTAAAACTCATTTTATATATATATATATATATATATATATTTTTTTTTTTTTTTTGATAATTGCTTTACCCGAGTTCAAATCCTACCCGAGTCGACTTTGCGGAATCTCAGGGTTAGTCGCCCGCACTCTTAACCTCAAGATTCTGAGTTCGATTCCAAGCAGTGACCTGAATAATAATAATAATAATAATAATAATAATAATAATAATAATAATAACATCAAAAAATACCTTAGGAATGAAAACCCAGGTTCGAAATTTCCCCAAGACACCTGATGAAGGCTGGAGGGTATATCAGCCGAAACGTGTTAACAAGAAACAAGATGAGGACAAATATCCGTCAAATGTAAATAATGTAAATACCCATGTACTTGTACATGACAAACAAAATAAATAATAATAATAATCATAATGTAATAAATAAATGTCAAATGTTTTGGTGAGTGATTTTTGGTCCACCCTGTCTTCTGTAGTTAAGGTGATGGATTGTTGTTGCTCTGGTGGTGGCAGCAGTGGTGGCTGATAATGGTCATTCGTCAGTAAATTACAATGATTTTATCTCTCCATGCAGGCTGCTGCTTTGTTTGCTAAATTCATGGGTGGCCCCCGGTTACTAGGGTAAGTGAAACTTTCTATTTCTTATCCTCTATAACAGAGGACCCTAACCTTTTTTTTTTTTGGAATCACAAATCAATTTCATGCAAGACAATTTTCCCACAGACCAAGGAACCGTACACATAACAAAATACAAAAACATGCATATTTTAATTGCTGGAAAAGGCAACAGTATTCTATTTTGTAACCATAGTATGCAGCTACTGCGAAGGCACATAGCTCAGTGGTTAGAGCATTGGGCTCACAATTATGAGGTAATGAGTTCAATTCCCGGACCAGGTTGTGTGTTATGTTCTTGAGCAAAACACTTTATTTCATGTTCCTCCAATTCATTCAGCTGTAGAACTGAGTTCCGACATCAGAGGTGCCAAGCTGTACCGACCTTTGCCTTTGCCTTGAATAACATTGATGGAATGGAGAAGGGAGGCTGGTATTCATGGGCAACTGTTGGTCTTTTATAAACAACTTTGCCTCAGAGGAGAACTTCCTGGATGCAGTTCCATGGTCATTCATGACCGAAGGGGCTCTTTATCCTTTTGATATGCCACTAACAATATCGGTTTATTAAGTCATTACTGAGTTGTACTGTATGTTAGGATTTGCTATAAAGATGACCTTAAGAATGAATAAAGTGCATAATATATAACGTTGCAATTCTTTCCTGCAACATTCCAATCACATGTCCATAGTACCAGAGTTGTGACCTCTGAACATAGACAAGTAGTGATTTGACCTGGTGACACTCCCGAGATATACAAAAAGATACAAAAAGACCAAATAATCAAGGTTGATCTTGAGACCCTCGACAACAACAACAGCAACGATTATAACGTAGATAATATCTGGTATCTTAACACAATAATGTGTTTATTTTTACCTTGCACATGTAAGCGAAAGCAGGGTATTGTAATCACTTGTCTTTGTCTGTGTGTTTGCAAAATTACTGGAAAACAGCTGAACAGATTTTCACCAAATTTAGCAGAAATACTCATTGGGTGAGTGGGTCAGAATGATGAAAATTTGGTTTGATTATTTTCAAACATTCATAAATACACACGTAGATATGTGACTCCGCGTGTGTACAGTGATGGATTTGAGGGTTTTGTTTATTTACGAGTTAATTTCTTAATTTCACCGGAGTATAAATACCTTTAATAATGATACTTAAAGGGAAAAAAATTATCTGCACCCAGGGTATACATCACACCCCTCTGATGTCTATTTTTTTTTTTTCTGATTCATTATGTTCTGGCTAATTAACTTTGCTACTGCAGGGAGGAGAGTCTGTGTATGGTATGTGTACAGAAACAGTGTCATGTGATGAGGATGAAACAGAAGATGGAGAAAGACATGAAATATATCACCAACATTATGAAATATAATCACGACTCGTAAGTAATGCATGACTATATGTGCATGCATGCATGCATGTGTGTGTGTATAAGTGTCTGTACGTGTGCCTCTGTTTGTGTCTGTAGTTGTCTCCATGTATGCGTGTGTGTGTGTGTGCATCCCTGCCTGTCTGTAGTTGTTTCCATGTATGTGTACTTGTGTTTGTGTGTGTCTGTGTATATGTGTGCCTGAGTCTCTGTGTTTGTGCATATATGTGCTTGTATGAGTATATATATCACTGTGTGTGTGTTCGTGTACGCATTGCCATGTGTTTATGTATGTGTACTTGTATGTCTCTGTGTGTTTGTGAGTGTGTGTGTATATCTACTAATACACCTACTTATTGTTCCTTTACCTCTCTTTGTTTTTTGTTTACTGTAAATTTGAAATATACACACACACACATACACATTTATATACACACACACTTCCTATATTCTCACTATCTTCCCGGTTTCACTATACACTCCCCCCACCAACCCATTCTCATTCTCCACTCTGCATAAATTCCTCCTCCACACTCTCTCTCTCTCTCTCTTTCTCACTCTCTCGTCCTCTCTCTCTCTCTCTCTCTCTCTCACTCTCTCGTCCTCTCTCTCTCTCTCTCACTCTCTCGTCCTCTCTCTCTCTCTCTCTCTCTCTCTCTCTCTCTCTCTCTCTCTCACTCTCTCGTCCTCTCTCTCTCCTTTCAGTGCCGAATGTTACTGGGTCGGTAAGTCCTCATTCCGAAGATGGAGAAAGCTGATGGCAGAGAAACTGGAAGAGGTCAAAAGATACAACACAGCCGCTACTGCTGCTACTGAGAACAATGATGGTGGAGGCGGCGGTGGCGGGGACGAAGATGATGACAATGACGATGACGACGAAGACGATAACAGCTCAAAAGGAGGTATCTTGTCATATCAACTTTTATTGTAACCGTTTGCTCTCACTATATACATTTGCTTTGTTCTTCTTTTCCAACTCTTGAGGCCAACCTTCTGGGGCTGATACACACTTCCTGTTTTAACCCCCATTACCATTCATCATCATCATCATCATTTAATGTCTGTTTGCCATGCTGGCATGGATTGGATGGGTTGACCAGAGCTGGCAAGCTTGAGAGCTGCACCAGGCTCCAATCTGATTTGGCATGGTTTCTACAATTGGGTGCCCTTCCTTAATGCAAACCACTTCACAGAGTGTGCTGTGTGCTTTTAACATAGCACTGCACGGGTGCTCTTACATGGCACCAGCACAGAACTCTTGCAGGCCAATCCTCCCCACACAGTCACTCCTGCACCTATAATAATAATAATAATCAAAATAATGGTTTCAAATTTTGATTCAAGGCTAGCAAGTTCGTGGGGGGGGGGGGGTAAGTCAATTACATCGACCCCCAGTACTTAACTGGTACTTATTCTATCAACCTAGAAATGATGTGAAAAGCAAACTCATCCTCAGCGGAATTTGAACTGAGAACGTAAAAACTAAGCATTTTGCCTGGCATGCTAACGATTCTGCCAGCTCGCTGCCTTTAAACACCATCTTAACGACGACACTTATTTTACTAAATTTTTCATTATTTTAACTGAAGCAAAAGACAGTTTTTGACCAGAAATATGGTAACAGAGTGGTTAATCATATCAGAGCCAGATTGGATTACGGCATCTCTGTCTGTCTGTTTCTCTCTCTCTCTCTCTCTCTCTCCCTCCCTCCAATTGTCCTTTACTGTCTCTATCGTCCTCAGTGTCTTACATTATTTCATTATATTGGCTATGAAAGCCGTACACAGATTGCGTAGTTGCTGGCTGGACAAAGACATTAAATGAGATGAGATGAATGAGGAACATGATGATATTAATGGGAGAAGGCAGGAGACGCTTGCCAATCTCTGCTTCTCTAATACATTGTTCTTTCATAAATTTACATATTTGAGGCAATAAACCTCTTACCACAATTTCTTATTGGACTCAAAGTCCTTACAACGAGGCACTAAGCCTCTTATAACAAATGACACCATGTCCTTGAAATGAGGCCCTTTCCTCTTACAATTTTTCTCATGGGTCACACACCCTTTCAATATGAGGCACAGTGTCTTACATGATTATATATTATCCCTCTCCTCTCTCTTTCTCTCCCTTTTCTGTTCTCTCCCTCTATTCTCTGTCTCTCTTCTCTCTCTCTCGCCTCACTCTCTCTCTCTCTCTCTCTCTCTCCCCAATTGTCCTATGCTATCTTTATCTTCCTCACTGCCTTACATTGTCACTTTTTCTCTATCTCTCTCTTTTTCTCTTTTAGGTGGTGACTGTCCGTCTGACAATTCAAATAAATGGTCCGAAGAAACAGGTTTCAACAATGACCTTCTCTGTACCCCACACAGTAAGTAACCATAATTGTTGTTGTTAATGCTATTCTAAATTGTCAAAATCCTGTGTCTTTTATTTTTTTTTGTAACCTTTGTATGTACTTTGCTCAACCAACCTCTAAATAAAAAAATAAAAAATATATATATATATATATATATATATATATATATATATATATATATATATATATACAATGTGTGTCTGTATTATCTTATTAACTGAATTCCAGGAGCTCTTAATCCCGAAGTTAACTGTCGCCGTCTGGTTCCACGAGATGTCTGGGAAATTCTCCGTTCCTATTTTCCAAAGTGTCCTGAATTCCAGCGAGATGTTGCTGTATGTGCCAAATGTGTGGTAAGAGCTTAAGTTTGCATTTTCTTCAAGGAGCAGTTAACATAGCATCTATGTCTTGTAGTTAGGATTCCTGACTGGCTATCACACTCATAGCCCATGTTTTAATTCTTGGGATTTTGGGGTTTTTCTTTTTACTGCTTAGTTAGGAAGCAAAAGCTGTGCCCATCACTCTTTAATTTTTCAAGGTCTCCAAGATTGGTATGAGGAAAGGAGGAAGTTATCCTCAAACCAGAAACTTAGCCTGGTTACTTTAACAATACAGATTCTGCTAAAAAAAGATCTCCATGACTAGGTGGAGGTGGTGGTGTTAAACCTAAACCTAAACCTAAACCTAATCCTGTCCTGAGCACATACGCCATAGAAACCGGGAAACCGGGCTCATGAGCCTGGCTAGGCTTTGAAACGGCGAAGTTTATGGTTTTTTTTTTTTAAGATATGCTTTAAGGGAAATTTTATTATTTCTTGTAATGATAATCATGATATTGTCATTATAGTTGATGATGTTGATATTATAGTTGATGATGATGATGTATTTCAGCTCCAAAGTCAAGTGGAACAACAGAATATAGACCAAAAGAAAGAATGGGCTCTGCAACAGAAGGCCGCCCTTCCTGATCTTTACCATGACCGAAACCGACCGAATGTGCGAAACATTAAAAGCCACGTCCATGTAGTTGGTGTAAACTTTGTCGAGGAATGGCGCCGGGCTGTGAAGTAAGTACTGTTACTATTAGGGTGGTGGTGAAGGCGGCGAGCTGGCAGAAACGTTAGCACACCGGATGAAATGCTTAGCGGTATTTCATCTGCCGTTATGTTCTGAGTTCAAATTTCACCGAAGTCAACTTTACCTTTCGTCCTTTCAGGGTCGATAAATTAAGTACCAGTTATGCACTGGGGGTATTCAACTGGTACTCATTTTATCGATCCTGAAAGGATGACAGGCAAAGTCGACCTCAGCAGAATTTGAACTCCGTACGTGAAGACAGACGAAATACTGCTCTGCATTTTGCCCAGCGTGCTAACGTTTCTGCCAGCTCACCACCTTCCTTCAAATCTATATTAACTGCAAGTTTGTTTGAGTTGTGTTAGATTACTTTGTCTCCAGTAATTTCTTCATCCCTGTCTCTCTTCCATTTCAGA
>NC_142951.1:30082560-30090060 GCF_046866305.1 Octopus bimaculoides | reverse complement strand
TATATATATATATACACACACACACACACACACACACACACACACACACACACACTCACAAATACACACACATACACACTTTTATGTTTCAGCCTAAAAGCTGTGGCCATGCTGGAGAACTGCCACACCAGCTGCACACATGCATCCACAAAGCATAACACTTCCTCTGCCGTGTTTTATGGTAGGCATGGGGCATTTGTTATTATCTCCCCCTTGTCATCGCCATACTCATGTAATATCATCTGAGCCAAACAAGTTGATTTTAGCCTTGTCATCATCATCATCATCATCATCATCATCATCATCATCATCGTTTAACGTCCGCTTTCCATGCTGGCATGGGTTGGACGATTTGACTGAGGACTGGTGAAACCGGATGGCAACACCAGGCTCCAGTCTGATTTGGCAGAGTTTCTACAGCTGGATGCCCTTCCTAACGCCAACCACTCAGAGAGTGTAGTGGGTGCTTTTACGTGTCACCCGCACGAAAACGGCCACGCTCGAAATGGTGTCTTTTATGTGCCACCCGCACAAGCCAGTCCAGGGGCACTGGCAACGATCTCGCTCGAAAATCCTACAGGAGCCAGTCAGGCGGTACTGGCAACGGCCACGCTCAAAATGGTGCATCTCATGTGCCAACCGCACAAGAACCAGTCCAGGGGCACTGGCAACGATCTTACTTGGCTTGCCGGGTCTTCTCACGCACAGCCCATTTCCAAAGGTCTCGGTCCGTAGTCATCGCCTCGGTGAGGCCCAATGTACGAAGGTCTTGCCTCACCACCTCAGCCCAAAACTCCTTTCCCTTATTCACATAGGTTTTGGCAAAAGAAAGACGACTTGCTATATACCTGGTAGTGAGGAGAGGCTTCCTACGAGGAATGCTTCCATGAAGACCACACTGGTTCAAACTTCGGGGGAACTGTTTGGGCAGATGTGCTCTTTCCGCTAACAGAAGACACTTCTTGGGCCAAAGATGAAGCAGTACGATGCCTGTTGTCCATCACACAACATTGTCTGTGGCGAATATCACATGCAGTTAAAATAGAAGGACAACCTGAACAATGCTTATTGCTTAGCCATCCACTGGCTTTGTACTGCTGAATTACTTTGTCAACTGTGTTTACACTAATATGTATTCGTTTGCTAATTAACTTGCATCCTAAACCATTCTTGTGCAAACTAGAAATAATTTTCTTCAAATCTTCAGACAATTCTTTTCCTTTTGGCGCCATTTTAATTACAACGAAGAAGATTTTCACCACGGTACACAAATCAGAATTCCTGCAGATGCAGTAACAATGACTGGTGCAAAATTGCCAAGAGAAATAATTTATCAGAATTGAAATTATCAGCAAAATCTGAATTTAGTAAAAAAAAATTGGATAAAATATTGAATATAGTAAATTTCCTTTAGGGTGTAAATATTTTTGTAACATTTGAAAATTAATCTTTTGTTCATATTTTGGAAAATGTTTATTGTTTTGTGTTCCAAATTTGTATAACATTTGCAAGTATAATATATTTTATTCAGTTTAAAGTTTGATTTCCATTGGTTATTATCAGAGTAATAGCAATTTTACTGAAACTTTTTAGGGGTGTATATACTTCTGTGAAATATTGCATAGACTCACCAGGCTTTGGTTGACCCATGGCTATAGTAAAAGATACTCTCCTAAGGTGTCACACAGTGGGACTGAACCCAGAATCATGTGGTTGGGAAGCAAACTTCTTACCACACAGCCACGCCTGTGTGTATGTATGTATGGTTTGTTATATGATAATAATAATATCATGTATGATACCTGATGACGTAATATGGTGCGCACTATGTTGATATCCCTGACCTCTAGTTTCTTCATTTCAGCCTCAAACTACGGAGAAGAAGGTTTCAAAGGAACTGGCTTGTTGAGTGGATAACTCCTGCTGCTGTTGGTTAATTCTCCTGCTTTCCCCACAATTGGACACTGTCGTCGTATATAAACTATAAACTTCACACAACAACTTTGGAGACTCCCAAGGCGATGGATGTATCACAACTCCCTTCACCGCCCTTGCCCCGCCCCTTCCTCTGGCACTGGCACTACCACCACCACTACCACTACCACCACTCTCCATTGTGACATATCTCACTACCCCCCATTCTCCCCTGCCACGGGACCTTGTGGCATTACATAGAATCCATGCAGCAGTCAGTGGAGTTTTTCTTTTTTTTTTTTTTTTTCCAATTTACTCAGAACTGCATTACAGCCACTACATCACAAAATTATTCCATCGTAATCACAGCCGCTAATAATACATATGTCATTGCTGTTACATGTTACATTACACTGCACTACATCGCAGACGTCACACTCCACCACAAGGACAAGACACCTCGCCAAACCACGTTACAGTTGTGACCACCACTCTCAAATCCCAATCCCTTGATCACACTACGCTTCAAGCTAGCACAACATGCTGCTAGATACATGCAACCACTTGAACTGATGGTGCAACCAGTTGCACTAAGCTGCTATGTGACTAAAGACCTACCAAGTAGTCGGTCCAAATTGTCAGGATCAACCACCACCACCTTGTTCCTACCACAAAGAGCTGTTGAAACTTCTTTCTGCTGTTTTTTTTTTTTTTTCTTTTTCTACCACAGCTTCTGTCACTCATGCAATTGGTGTACGGTTTGTACTCTCTCTCTTTCTCTCACACACACACACACACACCACTACACACTTCACCAGTGGGGCTTGGACTGCTTTGCATTTGAGCTTAATAAGTTTGTACTGAGTACACACACATACACACACACACACGCACATAGTCGTGTGTGTATACAATGTGTATATTCATACAAATACTTACATTCATACGCATGCATACATATATATATAATGTAGTCGTGTGTGTGTGTGTGTGTATATATATATATATATATATATATATATATATATACACATATATTATATATGTATATATACAATTGTGTGTGTGTGTGTTTATATATATATATATATATATAGTCGTGTGTGTATATATATATATTTATACATGTATGCATGTATAGTTTATTGTTCCATTATAGGTAGAATCAACAACAAAAGTGTACTCTGTGTCTCCTAACAGAGAGGGACGATGAGTATTTAGATAAAAAGCTACTAATAAATTCAGGCCATGGAGACACGGTAATTTGGCAGATTTATATAATGTGTTTTGCGTCTCCGAGCAATTTTTTTTTTTTTCAGGTTCAGTGCACATAATTAGTTCTGTTTGAAAACCAGGATGCTGATCCATGAGAAAACACAAGAAAAATAAAACGAAAGGTTTGATACTAAAGTGCAATGAGAAGAGAAAAGATGAATAAAAACTGAAAAAGAAAGTGAATCAAGAGTTGCATTCCTTTTGTCCTAAACTCTGAGCACTGAGTCCAAAAGATTGCTTGGAAGCACAAAGCACGTTCTATAAACCTGCCAAATTATTGTCTCAGTGGCATGGAAGTATCAGCTGTTATTTAAATACTGTTGTCACTTTAAATAATATATTTAATTGTGTATATGCATATATATATATATATATATATATATATATATATATATATATATATATATGTATGTATACACACATGTTTATGTATTTGTTTTTGCAAGTTTCTTGATGTGAACTCGTGTGTTGAAACAGATATTGTTGCATTTTGGGACGGTCATGTTGCCAACGTAGCCAATGAAAACACACGCACTATATATATTTTGTGTTCACTTGCTTCAGCTTTATTTCATATGGATTGTATTTGTATTGTATGGCCGAAATACAAATATACAATTCATATGAAATAAAGCTGAAGCAAGTGAACACTAAATATATGGTGTGTGTGTTTTCATTGGCTATGTTGGCAACATGACCATTCCAAAATGCAACAATATTAATATATATATATATGTGTGTATGTATGTATATATGTATGTGTATGTATGTATGTATGTATATATATATATAAAATTTTTCTGTTTGTGTGTGTATGTAGCAGGAAAAAGAGAGGTAAGGTTGAACCTTCTATTGTCTCAATGCTTTTTGCTATATTGTTGTTACGTGTGTGTGTGTGCACGTGTGTGTATGGAACTTAGACATAGTATTTTGTCGTGTCCTTTCTTTTAAATTCTTCAAAGTTTTGATAGCAAGAATGAAAGAAAAAGAACAAACTGCCCTCCCCACCGACTCCCTTTTCTTCTGCTATCCACTTCATAATTGCCATTAAATGGAACTGCTTAAGATTAGATTGGCGTTGGTGGGAGTGTTGTGTTTTAACGAGGGTTCAAATTTAATTCATCAATTTGGGTGGTCAGATATAAATAGCATGTGGCAGTGGGCTTTGGGGTTGGGAAATGAAACATGATTCTTGACTCATCCTCCAGAGAGAGAGAGAGAGAGAGAGGGAGAGAGGATGGGGATACTTGACCTGGTCGCTTCTATCAGAGACAGAGTACATTTATTGATGCATTTCTACCAGAGAGGGTCATTTCTACCAAACTGGCTACTTTTCTGAGATATTCCATCTAGAAACTCAGTACTTAACTGTACCATCTCTACACAGTAAGGTACTTTTCTGGAGTATTCCTACCAGAAACAAGGTACTTGAATGTTTCATCTCTGCAAAACAGGGTACTCTTTTGGGGTATTCCTACCAGAACTAGGATACATAACTGTGTCACCTCTGCATGACAGGGTACTCTTATGGGGTATTCCTACCAGAAATAAGATACTTAACTGGGACCTTGTTATCGGAGACAGGGTACTTAATAGTGTCATCTCTACAAGAAAATGTGATACATGGCCATCCCTACACCTAGATAGGGGTACTTACTTTGTTGACCCTATCTCTAAATCACTTATTTTTCTGAAAAACCTGTAAATAGTTGTTATTCTGTTTCATCATATCACAGAGATTTCTTTTCTTTTGTTTTTGTGTATTTTTTTGCCTTGTTGTTGCTTTTTCTTCTTTTTCTCTTGTTCCCTACTTGCCACAATTTCTCATTATCATTTCTTTTTTTTTTTTTTTTAAATTGATTATTTCGATTAAAATTAATTATTTCTATTATTGCAAAGCAGATGGTAGAATAATTAGCTTTTTATTCTTTTTCTCTCGCTCCCCGACCATTTCTTCACATTACTTATCTTTTTTTATGCCAGATTACGAGGCTAAAAAAATATGATAGAGGGACGGTAACAGGTGTTTTACTTCAGGGAGACATCAGTCACCTCAGCTGGAAGAGAAGAAGGATGATGATGATGATGAAAGTGTGTCAAAGAGTACCCTCAAGTAAGAGGCAGGTGGATATACGAGAAGTGGTATGGGGGGGGGGCATGGGGGATAAGTAAGTAGATGGGAGTGTAATGGTGAAAGGCAGAGGGAGAAGCAGAAGTAGTAGGTGTGTTAGGAGAGTAATAAGTTCGCAGCAAAGATGATGTAAAGTGTGCGGGTAATGGGAGGGATGTACAGTGCTATATATATATGTGTGTATATATATATATATATATATATATATAAAATCATCATCATTTAATGTCTGTTTTCCATGCTGGCATGGGTTGGATAGTTTGACTGGAGTTGGTAAAGCCAGGGTCTGCACCAGGTTCCATTGTCTGTTCTGGCATGGTCTTTATGGCTGGATGATACCCTTCCTAACACCAACCACTCCACAGAGTGTATAGGCAAAGTTGAACTCGGAACGTAACGACAAATGAAATGCTGTTAAACTTTTTGCCTGATGTGCTAACAATTCTGCCACTCACGCAGAGTTGAAACGCTGTTTGATTTTTTCTTTTCAGCGTTGAATGTTCACCATCCCACTTTCATTGCACACACACAAACACATTCACATACCTCCCTTTTACATACACACACACACATATACTCACGCAGGGTCGAAATGCTCCCACTACCAGTTTGCCATCACCCCTTCCTTCCTCATTCACCTATCACCCCTTCATTTCTCATTCATATGTTGTGATGGAGAAAAACACAAGAGTATTATCATAGTAGATGATAATTTTAAGGCAACGAGCTGGCAGAATCGTTAGCATACCAGGCAAAATGCTCAGCGGTAGTTTGTCCATCTTCACATTCTGAGTTCAAATTCCACTGAGGTCAACTTTTCCTTTCATCCTTCTGGGGTCAACGAAACAACTACCTGTTAAGCACAGGGCGGGGGTGGGTTGTCAACATAATCAATTTATCCCCTACTCCTGAAATTGCTGGCCTTGTGCCAGAATTTGAACCCATTAATAACGTTAATATCCTAATGTAGGCCCAAGGGCCCCACAATTCAGGAGAAGAGTGGAAGCATATTTGATTGTATTTTAACCCTCTCCGAATGCCCAGGCCAATTGATCAGCCCAAGTGATACAAGCTGAAAGGACTTTGAGGCCAATCCATTAGCCCAATGGAACTTATGTTGTGAATGGTTGGTTTTGAAGTGTAATAGCCAATCAGAGATCGTCTTTCAGTAGATGTAACTCAATAGACAAAAAAAATTTGGTCTTTTTGGCTACACATACCAAAACACTGTGTCTCTCAAAAGGGTTTAATAATCTACCTTCTCTCTCTTCCTCTCTCTCTCTCTCTCTCTCTCTCTCTCTCTCTCACACACACTATCTTGCTTATCTTTACTGCATTGTATGCTATTAGTTGCATCTCACCCTCTGCTGTCTCCCTCTCTATTTTCAGCTCCTTCCTTATCTCTCTTCCCTACATTGCTCTCACTAGAAGCATTATTGGTCACTTTCTAAGTAAGAAAGAAAAGGTGACCAACACTTTCATTGCTTGGACAGACGATTGATGTTTGCAAAGTCAGGAAAACCAGAAAACAATAGAATGCAACCAATTCGGTAAAATAAATTTTTAAAAGCAGAAAAAAACCTCCTTTTGCTCCCTCCACATCTGGCCAAGAATGGTGACTTGGAGGCAGAAACAAATTTTTTAAAATATATATATGTAACTGATGATGATGACAAAAATGAGAATAATTTGTGCCATTTTTCTCTCCACAAATTGAATTTGCAGTTTTGATGGGGAAAGATGTTAATGAAAAAAGAAATTTTTTCCTCCGTCAAGTTTGTGTAAATATGTATGTATGAATGTATAACAGATGTATATATGCATCTACATCAAACTCACAAATATTCGTATAAATATTATGTGTATGCTTATATATATATATTTATATACATGCATATCTATATATGTGTATATACATGGATATGTATATAAATGTGTGTTTATATATATATATATACACATTATATATATATATATATATAAATGTGTATATATATATATATATATAAATGTATGTGTGTGCGTGTATGTATATATATAAAAATGCATGTGTATATATAGATATATATATATAAATGTATGTGTGTGTATGTATATATATATATAAATGCATGTGTATATATATAAATGTATGTGTGTGTGTGTATATATATATTAATGTATATGTGTATGTATATATA
>NC_142951.1:30068934-30076434 GCF_046866305.1 Octopus bimaculoides | reverse complement strand
ACTGTTTGTAACTCCGTGTGTATGTGAGACTGTGTGAAACGAAACAGAGGTCGAATCCCAGTTGGATAAAAAATAGAGAGAAGGAATAAAGCATAATTTTCTGTTATATTTTTACTTATTTCCAACTTAATATAACGGAGAGAGAGTGGCGAGCTAAAGATGATGGTTCACGGTTTCAATTCCTGGGTGTAGTCGTTCATTTTTTTTTTTTTTTTTTTAACTGAACCGTGAAACAAAGTTACTGGTTATACATACACTTTTCAGTATATCAAATACCAATCACAAGATGTTAGTCAACGAGAAATTACAGCAGAAAAATATTTTGTCTCGACCCCATGTGTCATATAGCGGGCTAGAACTCACAACCACGAGGAGGTGAAGCGAGTTACTTAACCACACAACTATTCGTGCTTAGTGAATGCTTTCTAGAAAAAAAGAGACAAGACAAGGGCGGAGATTTTGGTAAAACTGTCTCTCGGAGTGCCACACTTCATGGGAAAGAAAAAAAGGCACGAAAGTGACAGAGAAAGGGTTAAAGTGAAATTCTTTCAAAACCAGAATATTTTAAAGAATTCTGATTTCCTTTGTATGGGTAACTCTACTCTCTGTTCTCCCCCCTTTCCAAGGTTTGGGACTTTGTAAGGACAACTCTTTCAGCCTATTTCTAACCTCGTTACAACTAAATTATATATATGTATACACGTACATGTGTATAGGTAGGTAGGCAGGTAGACAGACAGATACGTGTGTATGTTTATATATATACATTTACACACACGTACACATATATATACATACAAATGTATATACACACACACATATACACACGTGTATATATACACACACACAAACACGTGTATATACACATACACACACGTGTATATATATATATATATAATATATACACGTGTACACAAATACACACATATACACACATACACATATATCTATCTATATATATATATAGACACGTTCATCTTTCAGGACTAGTACCGAAAGATCGCCATAGACACACACATATACATACACACACAAGTATATATACACAAACATACACAATATATTTATACACACACATACACTTGTGTGTGGATAGATAGATAGATAGACAAATATTTGCGTGTGTTATTATATACATACATATATGTGCGTGTGTGTAATGAAAAGATAATGTAGTACAATCAGCTGAAGGAGTGCGGGAAACCGAAACAAATATTTTAACAAAATTCCGGTCATTTTTTTATATTTGACTTTTCCTTGTAACACTTACCTTCAAACATAATTTATACACACTCTATGATACATAATCACACGCAGATATGAAGACATACATGATACACATAAATATACATACAGCAGTGAATAATACGCACACACATATACAATCAGGAAGATAGAAAGACATTATAACATATATACACACACACCCTCTCTCTCCAGATATATATATATATATGCGTGTATATATATATATATATTATATATGAGTGTGAGTGTGTATTTGTGTGTGCGTGCACATCTATATCTATATATATAAATATACCTTTGAGAACAATTCGGTCTTAGTAGACACATTACATGTGATCTTCTTCGAGCACATTAACAGTCCACCTAATCGTCTCCTTTATATATACATATATAAATAAATATATACATATATATACACACACACACACACACAAACATATATTACTAAAAAGTTGGCTGAAATATTTTCTCTATAAATGTAGTTAGTCGTTATCCTTTTCGATAATATATCTTAACTCTAGTTACGTGTGTGTGTGTACATTCATATGACACTGATATTCCGTGTTAAGAGGTTCTGTTACAATACCATCTGATGGGTACTACGGTATAAAACATTAACACACACACACACACACGGTGAGAGATAATACACAACACCTATATATTCACACATGGTACATCTATCTATCTATATGGGATTAGATTTCTTTTATTAACCGAGGATAACGTTGCCATATAACTAATTCGACACATCAAAAAATGTATTGAGTGCATTCTGACAGTTGTGGCTATCACGAAGAACTAAATACATTTTCGAGATGTGTAGGGCTAAAATTTCTTTTACTAATGCTGTTATACCTGAACTGTACATATGTGCATAGACAGACGAACAGTGAGTGTGTGTAGACAGTCTCTCTCGCAGGCAGAAAGACATACATACCAATAAACATTACATGTACATACATCACTCCCCCTCTCTCTCTCTCTCTCTCTCTATATATATATATATATATATATATATATGGAAAGACTTTATATATATATATATATAAAATGACACATAGGTAGATAGATAGGTGTTCGTAGCTATCGTTATATTAATGTAACGATTAGACTATCAGACATTATACACCGCTGATCACAATGCGATTCCTCGTTTTGTTTTAGTTTTCAAATGATGCCAACTGCTGGCTAAACAGGCAAACCAATCTGTCATTAAACATACATTATAAGGAGTTTATACATACATACGTGTGTACATAATAATAATATAGATTTAATCAAAAGATTAACTGTGGTACTTATAATGTTTGAGGCACCAGAATTTGATATATACAGGTAAGAGCAGACACATATACATACCTCCAGGCATAGAATATACATACCTGTAGACATTATATATATATATATATATTATATTATATATATATATATACATACACGCATTCGAGCAGCAAGAAGTGTGACCGTGTCGTATCAGCGTAAGTGGAAAGTGAATGGAACAAGGAAAAAGCCGAACGAAAACTCACCGTACTTTTACAAAGCTCCTTTTCTAGCTCCTGAAAGTTATTGGTCCAGACGAGCCAGTGTAAAGGGTAATCCTTTTCGATATCACTGCTGGTATAGTTTCTCGATATCGTTGTCGTCGTCTTGCTTGTAGACATGTCAGAGGTGCCAAATCTGACGACCTACCAACGCCATCAGCGTCAAACAAAAACAAAAACTGGTGCAAACAACACAGACGGGAGGAAGGAACCCCGCTTAGTACCGGCTGTCGACTGTCGTAAAAAAAAAAATACACAGATACGCTTAGCTTAGATACACTCGCACGCACGCACGCACGCAATTATAGTCACACATACACACACACACACACACACACACAAGCGCTTGTATATACACAAGCACGCGTACATTGACACAGATACACACTCATACGCTTACATAAACACACACAGAGGCTTCGATAAAAAAGGTAAGGACCACGATATAATAAAATCCAAACGGATAAATGAATAGAGATGATCAAGCACAAATTATAATATAATCTATTTATTTATATGTGTGTGTACATGCGGGAGGTGGTTACACTTGCCTCTCTTCCTCTCTCTCTGTCTATATATATATCTTTTCCTCTCTCTCTTCCTCTCTCTTTTTGCTTTTCCTTCCAATCTCACCCCCTCCCAAAGAAAGATGTAAATATATGTAGTGAAAGAAGATAGAAGAGACTTTTAGACAAAACAAATGCACAAATATAACAGGAATTGTGGAAAAAAATTTTTAAGAATCTCTAGGTAATGTATTATATAATGTGTAAGTTTTCATACATCATATATATATATATATATATATATGTATATATATATATATATACATACACACACACATGGATTGAGGTGGGTGTGTATATAAACGTTTCTACATCTTAAAATAAAATTTCGTTTCGCTTTCCTTTTTTATTACAGAATACATTTCGTTCCTACATATTCCGTTATATACATGCACTTACGCATGAGTACAAGTGTGAGTGTATGTGAGAGAGAGAGGGAGAGAGAAAGAGAAAGAGAAAGACTTGCCGTTTTACGACATTCACAAAACCTGTTGACGGCTTCGGTTAATGCATATGTGTGTGTGTGTGTGCGTGCGTATACCACTGCGTGAGTTCGCTCACAGTCAACAAATCTTTCTCTCTTTCTCTATCTATCTATCTATATATATATATATATATATATATATAAATATATATACCATTTAATTCATTCATATGCTGCCAAGGAATGACACGTCACTTTATTTTTGGTAGGATAAATACATTTGATGAGACCAGCAGAGACATTTGCCTTGTTACACTGACGTATGTAACGGCACTATATACACTGTAAATATATATATATACACACACACACACTCACATATATACATACATGTGTGCATCAACTTCTTTATAACCTGGTAGCACTCAAGGAGCAACTCAAGAACCAAGAGTTTCCTGTTGAAGCACGTGATCTTTGACAAGTGTCTTGGCAGGAAACTCTTGGCCCTAAGTCGCTCCTGTAGTTTTCTCAGCTAATAAAGGATTATATATTTATATTCTCCCTTTAACATGTTGCATTCGATAGCCTCTTCTTTTCTTCATAAATAATCGGCAAAAAATAGAAAATGACTCAAGGGTCGAGAGTTTCCTGGACGAAACTCACGTCCCTGAGTCGTTCTGCTATTCCATTGACTGTTAATAAAAAAACATATATATTCCTGTTTTGAGCTCTATTTTTTCTGTTTGCATCACCCCCACCTCTGTGTGTGTATTATTATTATTTTTTTTTTACTTGCTTCAGTCCTCTGCGGTCAAGCTGGAGCACCATATATACATACATCGTTGGTAAAACATAAATCCAAAATAGAAACATCATAAGTCATGACGTTAGTGACAAAGACATAGATATCATTATACACATCAAGAAAACTGCTGTTCAATAAAAGTTCGACCTGGGTCAAGCAATCCCACCCCATAGGCTCCTTTGATGTAACACCAGCAGATACAGCATTGCCAACAACTGAGCACGGAGATACATCAGATGCTCTGGTAACACATTCAAGTAACACCTCTACAACCACAGGTCCTCCTTCAAGATACTGGAAAGGAGATGAGTTATGTCATTAGCGAGTCATGTATGGCAGCTGAAGGACGATGGAATTCCACATGTAATATCATGGAGAATCCAAGAAAATCCAGGTCCCTATATAAACAGGACCAAGCATTGTAAGCTGTGCATAGCTGAAAAGGCAAGGGTACTAAGGGACTCCCTCAACTTGGGGAACATCCTTAACTCCAGAACGGAGGTCTTCAGACCATGCTTGCACTTCAGGAAGTTCCTTCTGGCCTACTACTGGGACCCACATAATAACAGGGGCATTCACAATTGAGAGCCAAAGGGAGATAATCTCCTGTTGTTGACTAACAAAGTTTTTTCCTCCTCCATTTTCTGAACAGGCCACTCGCTAAAGAGACCATAAGCCAACAGGTTTGGGATCAGACAATATATCCCCCGTAACTTAGCAGTTTGGCAAAAGAGACTGATAGAATAAGTATTAGGCTTACAAAGAATAAGTCCTGCGGTCGATTTGCTCAACTAAAGGCGAGAGTTAATAAAATTTAATATGTATTCAATGCATGAAGTGTCATTGTTGGGCCCAAAGCCTAATGAAAAGCCCTCCATAGGAGCTAGCTTAAAAACCCGCCTGGTAGGACAGCTTTTAAGCTAGTAATATATATATATATTGCAATGTATACTGTACCTAGTTACATACATACAGCACAACAATAGATCGAATACATTTAACAAATGACTAAAAATGCCAAACGGAATATTTTATACATTTATAACTTGAAGATAATCAATATTATTTGTAAAAAAAGTCATCTTTTAGTTGTCACACATACAAATGCTAATGGTATGTGCACATAGACACGCACAGCTAATTGTCATTTGTATAAATATGTGTGTGTGTGTGTGTGTATATAATTATATATATATATATATATATATATATAATTCATATGTGTGTGTGTGTTTGTGAATGTATGCGTACATCAATAGTGTTCATATGTGCATGAGTGTGTGTATGTGTGTGCAGGCAAGTAGCATTCATTTGGATTCTCTCTCTCTCTCTTTTTCTCTTTCACTTTCTAGCACACGCATTTTCACCACCCGCTTTCCACAGTCTGACAAATTTTTTACACCACAGGAATATATCATTAGCACTTTAATATAATAGCTACTGACTTAATCTGTCTAAAGTAAAAACCCATATTCCCAGGATGATGATAGATTTAGTCATGACTGTGCCTCCTACCAAACAAAACACGTAGTGTTGCTGTATCTGCTGCAGCAATATATATTGAGATTTAGATTACTAGCTCCCTGGCTAGCTAAAAAATAAGGGTGCATTTTCTTTGATGAGGTGACAGTTATCCTTGAAACCAACCCCTTTGAAGAATTCCAGATATTTTTCTGTTTCCTTAACTCTTTTCTAACTATATTTCTGTTGAAATAATAAACTGCCTTTGTTTCAATTAAGTTTGAAAATAGTGAAGTGTTTAGTAAAATAACGTTGGCATTATTAAACAGTGTTTGGAACATAAATCAACACGAAATTTTGATAGGAGTTTTTAATAGAGATCACTTCAAAACAAGAAGTTGAAATCAAAGAAGCAGTGATGGACTCAGTCAGGGTTTCTGTGAAAATGAAAAAGGTTAAGAGAGCAAGAGGATGTTTTCACATCATCTGTAATCTTCACAGCTAAGGCTTTCAAATAAAATAATTGTAGATAACTGTTACAGCCACCACTACTATCGCTATCATCACAACCACCACTGTTACTGCTACCCATCACCTCATCTACCTCTACCACAACCACCATCACCACTACTACCAACACTCTACTACCAACTGTCTCCACTTACCACACCACCACCACCACCACAACCACCACCATGCTAGAATCATCCTTGATTTCAACTGTCAATTCTACTTATGACACAAGATGAGTCACTACATGGTCATACTATTTGCTAGAAATAGCAGCAAAATCTTTCTCAAACCAGATCCTACACTCTTAAAAGAAGAACACATAGGGCAACATATTCAATATACATATATATACATACATACATACATATATTGATATATATATATACAAACACATACACACATACATGCATTTATATATATATATATATATATATATATATATAAATGTATATATATATATATATATATATAAATGTATATATATATATATATATATATATATATATATATATATATATATAAATTCTTTTATTCTCTTACTTGTTTCAGTCAGTTGTGTGCGGCTGTGCTGGAGTGCATGCGTGTGCGTTCTTTGAAATGCACATACACATGCTAACGTGCACTCACACATGCAATCAGGTGCGCACATAAACATTGATAAATTGATCTATCCTCAGATGAATCATCTACACAACATGGCTTCGCTGCACGTTTTCAAGATTGCCGACATTTCCCTTCTAACACCATCGCCATCATCGTCATCATCGTCATCATCATCATCATGATCATTAAGATTGCCATCACCATCATCATCATTATCAACTTCATCGTCATCAACATCGTCATCATCATAATCACCACCACCACCATCATCATCATCATCATCATCATTATCACATTTATCAAAATCACAATCGTCATCTCCATCGTGATGGCCAT
>NC_142951.1:30028934-30058934 GCF_046866305.1 Octopus bimaculoides | reverse complement strand
TTCCTCTCGACGAGGAAGTACCCTGACAGAAGGTATAAATATATACAATACCTCTCTCTCTCTCTCTCTCTGTTACTCCCTTTTATTTTACTGTTTCTCTTTCACCCCACTCTTTCTTTCTTTCCACGCGTAAAACCATTATCTATATTTATATATATTTATATAAATACACATATATATATCTGTGCATATACATATATACATACATACACGCGTGCACATACGCATATACGAGAAAGAGAGTTTTCTGGCCAATACGAAACTAAAACTATAACTCTCTCTCTCTCTATTGAGAGAAGCAGTTATAGATATATACATAAGTATATATATATATGTGTGTGTGTGTATACGTATATATGTATTTCTTGTCAATATAAAAGTAAATACCGTCGTGTATGTGTACTCACACATATATACACACGTAAACTTCCACACGCACACACATATATATATATACACGCACACACACACACACATATATATATATATATATATATACACGCACACATGTTAGGTGTAACATTTCCTGCCAATACGAAACTAAGGATCAACATCCTTCTACATATACTACAGTGATAAAATAAATATCCACATACAACGATGGGTTTCCGTGAGTACGAAAGTACGGCTGTGTAGAACAATAATGAAAGGGGGGAGAGAGAGAGAGAGCCCCCAGTGCTAAACGTAAGTTTTTCTTTTAAACCACTTAAAAAAATGTCATTAAACCCATCCCTTTCGTCTCGACATTCTGCTTCACCTTTTTTTTCGAGTCGTGGTTCACTTTTCGTTATGAATATCTAGATATTTAGTTTTTTTAACCTGCTTTATATAAGATAATTGTTTCTCTTCTATCTCCCATATATATGTTTATGAGAAAGTTTAAATATAAGAAGAAGAAGAAAAAAGGCAATATTATAGATTGCTTAAAACATTGGGGAAATAAACATCAAAGAAAATAACAAAAAATATAGTTTATGCAAGATTTTTGATATAGAAGTGGGGGAAAAAAAAAACAAAACAAAAATCGCTTTAACCTCCCTTAGCTTAGAGCTAATTCTGCTCTCCCATATATATTCGATGAGAAAGTTTAAATTAAAAACAAAAAAGAGAAGCCTACAGACAGGTCAAAAGTGTGGGGAAACGGCTTCAAATTAAATAACAAAAGCAGTTTAAGAAAGGTTTTAAAATATATAAGGTGCAAAAATTTCCCTGTCTTTATAGGGAACTTGTAAGGGTTAGACATAATTAAAAAGAAAAACCAACAAAACATCCATTAAAAAGAAGAGTTAATATTATTTGTAAAATATAAGTTTGTGTTTGGTGAGACGAGGTGTGACGTTTGGGGCAGAATCATCTCTTTCGGTTACCATTATAAATCGATTATTGAAGTTGTGTGTATACGTGAGTGTGCGTATATATATATATACACATACATACATATATATACATGCACGTATGAATATACGCCTATATGAATATAAAATCGTAAAATATCGTTGTGTGTAGAGAGAGGAGACAGGAGTTCCAGTGTTTGGAGCAGAACACACAATCTTCCAGTTTCTTTCCTAAATCTATTTTCGAAATCAGTATATATATCTATATATATATATATATACACGTACACACACAAATACAGATAGATATATCTGTATCCGCGAAGTTTGCTATCAAAGAGAATAAGAGAGTTCTAAATGTTTTAGGCAGGGGCTCTTTCTTCTGAATCAGAAATTGATTGGATTTCATACAAATTATATCAACATCCTTTGCGTTGTCCATCATGCAAACAGAAGGATTATGTGCATCAAAATACAGCAAAAAGATTTATAGACAATAAGTAAATTGGAACTTTATTTGCACCGAAAACTAAACCGATTTAGTGTGTTTAGTTTTGATTTTCTTAGGTGAGTTCTTGTTCTAATTCTCTCTTCCTGTCAGATGTATTTCGTTTACTTTAAATGTCTCTCGTTAAGGAGAAGTTTTTTTCGTATTCTTCTTTTACCGCATGTATGTGTCTTTCTTTGATGTCTTGTGAAAAGAATTGCCAGTAAAATAAATCCACACACAACACACGCACAGACAAACTAATAGACATTACGCACGCACACACACACACACATACACACACACACCCATCAGCTGCATAAATATGATCACAATTTAACTCACATTACATATCTACAGACGCTCAGATACACCCATACGCACACATACACATACATACATTTCACACAATATGTATACGTCACTTATAAACATCACACACACAATATATATATATATATCCTATATATATATCCTATATATATATATATATATATATATATATATATATATATATACACACACACATACACACGCACTTGTGTATAAAACATCGCTTTGTATCATAGGGACGATTTTGTGTTTCTCTATACAGATAGCTACGAAGAGACAAAGATATACAGAAATATGTACGGACACGCATACACACACGTGTATGTGGGTGCATGTGTATGCACAAACACTTGGGTGTGTGTATATATATATAAATATACACACACACACTATACACATATATATTTACACACATATATATATATATATATATATATATATATATATATATATATATACACACACACACACACACGATACACATATATTTATATATATATATATATATATATATATATATATACACACACACATACACGGCACGTTTACTAGAAGACAATGTGTACGTGTCTTGTAGTGAATGCTGGCATTGATAGAGAAAGGAATAAAGAAGGTAGTGTAAATGTCTGCTAGTAAAGAATATAGCGGTAGCAACATCGCTGCCACAACGACCACCACCACAGTTAGCCGTAACTGTAATAGCAGCAGCAGCAGCAGTTACAAGAATATCAACGGTCCAAAACTATGCCATTTCCTGGCTTTTCTCTTTTGTCTGATTATTGTTTCCATCATAGTCAGGATGGCATTGTGAGTGTGTGCGTGTGTGTGTGTGTGTGTTTGTAAAAAGGAGACTCATATATCTGTGAGTCACTACATGTGTGTGCGTGGTCGTGTGAAGTGTGTGTGCGCGCGTGTACGTGTGTGTACAATAGATGGTTAGGCAAAGAACGAGTGTGTTTGAAAGTTTATTTGTATGAGCAATAGTAGTAGTAGTAGTAGTAGTAGTGTGCTCTATTGTTTAACCCCCGGCCAGCTTCCTTCCATACAGAGTACTTTATCGTCAAAAACATTTAGCAGTGACCATCACACCTCTTTTTCCCTTTTAGCAAAGTGTATAAAAAGACTGCGTTATCCAGTGCCAATCCTTTATATTTTTAAAGCCGGTTGGGGGACATTTGACTGTTATTTCTGTAAGATCTTATGCCCTATTTAAAGCTTCCCTCGTTGGCTCGTAGTTCTGTGGTCGTATGGAGGAGACTTCATACCATGATCATCAACAATAGCAGCTCATAGGCAGTTATGATCAATTTAGATGTTTGTAAATTCTGTGCCTTTTCATCCCGACAATGTAATAGCGATTTAACAGATTACTGCCTAGGTTCGAATCCTGGTTCGAAACTATAAATAAGAGCAGGCGTGGCTGTGTGGTAAGAAGCTTACTTTCCAACCGCATGGTTCTGGGTTCGGTCCCACTGCGTGACACCTTGGGCAAGTGCCTTCTACTATAGCCTTGGGTCAACCAAAGCCTTGTGAGTGGATTTGGTAGAAAGAAGCTGAAAGAAGCTGTTGTGTGTGTGTGTCTGTGTTTGTCTCCTCACCACCTCTTGACAACCAATGCTGGTGTGTTTACGTCCCTGTAACTTAGCGGTTCAGTAAAAGAGAGCAATAGAATAAATACCAGGCTTTTAGAAAATATGTACTGGAATTAATTCATTTGACTAAAAATTCTTCAATGCAGTGCTCCATGTGGTTAGGAAGAAAACTTGTTACCACACAGCCACGCCTGTGTTTGTGTGTGTGAATATATATATATATATATATATATTTATATATGTATATGTATGTATGTATGTATGTGTATATATATATATATATATATATATATATATATATATATATATATAATTTTGGGTTTCTTGCCATAAAGGGTACCTTTATAGCGTATCCTCAGACCCTAAGATCTGTTGGCCTATGACCGCTTTAAAATATGGGGTGGGGAAAGAGGTCTTAGGGTCTGAAGATACGCCATAAAGGTACCCTATAAACTGGCCTTCACCAGTAATAAATATAGAATGCCCTACTTCTTAGAGTGTGCCTCATATATATATATATGAGGCATATGGCCTAGTGGGTAGAGCAGCGGTCGAAGGATTGCGGGTTCAAATCTCAGATTGGGCAATGTGTCTGTTTATGAGTGAAATGCCTAAGCCCCACGTGGCCCTGGCAGAAGGTAATGGCAAACTTCTGCTGACTCTTTCGCCACAACTTTCTCTCACTCTTTCCTCCTGCATCTAGTGGCTCACCTGCAACGGATTGGCGTCCCATCCAGGTGAGGAACCTATACGCCAACAAAACCGGCCCTTATGAGACAATCATGGCTTGAGAAGGAACAAACAACACACACACACACACATATATATAAAGAGAAAGAGAGAGAGAGAGAGAGAGAGGTATAGTGATGCAAACGTGATTTGTGGGCCCTGGACAAAGTATGATCCGAGCAGGTACTGTTCAGCCCTAGGTTCGCCTTGACAGAGTAGACCTTTGTTTAAAAAGTAAAGTGACCTTCTTGAGTCATACGGACTCACGGGGGCTGGTTTCTTGGTTTGATGGCGTATATATTCCCTACCTGGATAGAATGCTGGTCTGTCACAGCATTACTCATTTTTGCCAGCTGAGTGGCCTGGAGTAATGTGAAATGAAGTGTTTTGCTCAAGAACACAATGCGTCAACTGATCCAGGAATGGAAACCACAATCTTACGATCAGGAGTCTGACACCCAAACCACTAAGCCACACACCTCCAAACTTTTGTTTAACCCTTTAGCATTTAAACCAGCTGCATCTGGCCAAAATATTCTGCCTCTTTTACATTCAAACTGGTCAAATCCAACATCTCACACCTGCTCTACAATGTCATAGTAAAAAACGAACAAATGTCATCTTTGAAATCTCGAAGCCACAAAGTAATGCATGATTAATTCAAGACAATATGAATAAATAAGCATTACATTTGACAGAATAATCTGAATGCTAAGGGGTTTAACTGGCCAGATCTGGCCTCTCACACCTACCCTACAATGTCATTCTAAAAATCAAAATCTCAAAGCTACGAGATAATGCAGGATTAATTCAAGACAAAGTGAATAAATAAGGATTACTTTTGACAGAATAATGTGAATGCTAAATGGTTTAATTGGCCATATCCAACCTCTCACACCTACCCTACAATGTCATTCTAAAAATAAACAGTCACATCATCGAAATCTTGAAGTTACAAAATAATACATGATTAATTCAAAACCTTGGGAATACACCAGCATTATTACATTTGACGGAAATCATCAGAATGCTAAAGTCTTTAAGACGTTCCAACCATAACCACCATGTCTTTGTCTATCTAGAACTATATCGATCAACATGTCACATGTATTCTCTTTACAATCGGATGGCGTGATTTGAAGGAGATTTTGTTATTTACAACAGGTTGAGAGGCTACCCACCCCTCCTCTTGTCTCGGTGGTGTCAGAGCTTTCTGTACAAAGCAGCTGCTCCACTCCCCCGCCAGATCTGTAATCGTTGCTTGGGTGCATCTGATGGTGTTGTGCTTTGCATATAGAATTCAGGATCAGCAGATGTTTAGAGCTGAAGTAACTATTAGTGTTCCGTCCGTCCTTCCCACCCTAGAGAGAAGGCATATCTGGCCTTATTAAGGTGTAGTTCTTGCTTTTATGCACCTTCTGTGACGGCGTTTGGTTTATGAAGTTGGATCTGGCTGTAATATTCCACCCCCACTCTCCTCTGCTCATCTCCATCAATTTCAATCCATTAATAACTCAACCGCAAGTGTTAGCACATGCAACCTACTTGTGTGTGTGTGTATCTGTATATATATGTATCTGTGTATATATGTGTGTGTGTGTATATATATATATCTGTATATATCTATGTGTATGTATATATATGTATGTGTGTATATCTGCATATATATGTATATGTGTGTATCTGCATATATGTGTGTATCTGCGTATATATGTGTATATCTGTATATATGTGTGTGTATATATACACACACACATGTAGACACATACATTCATATGTATATATACAAACATGTGTGTACACACACACACACATCTATTTATATATATATATATATATATACACACACACACACACACATATATAAAATGGATTTGTCAATACTGGGTGAAATAGGTAGGAACAAATTGAGATTGTAACCTAGTTTTCTTGTTTTCGGTTGGTTTGCTGCCAGGTTCCGATGCTTGAAAAGTGTTACACTTTGCTGTTTTGTCCCCCCCACTCTCTTTCCCCCTCTCCCCCATTCGCTTGGAAGGCTGACTTATTATTTGCTCTGATGTCTTGATACGGAATATTTTGTAAAAACCCTCCCCACTAACCCCCTGCCTAAAGAAAACATCTTGAAATTGACAGAGTTCTTTATCTTCTCTTCCTCCATCATCATCATCATCGTCATTATTATTATCACTGCCATGATCGCTATCATCACCGTTGTCATAACTGCCATCTCTACCACCACCACCACCACCATCTACCATCTCCACCACCACCACCATCATCTCTACCATCTCCAGCACCACCATCATCTGTGACCTGATCTGAGATCGGGCACAGCACACGGAATTATGTCAATGAACAGGTCGCAGTCTCAAAGCGATGAAAATATTTTGACAAATTAAATTTAAATGTTGAAGTGAATCTGACGGTTTTTGTGTGTTTTTAAATGTCTTATAAACACCTTCCACGCTGCAATTGTTATATATAAGAAACAGGTGAGGGTTTTGCGGCAGAACGAGTATTCTGGCCATAGACTACCCACCTCAACGAATTCCATCTGGCCCTTGTCAGCATGGATAAGTGACTGTTAATATAATGATGATGATGATGATGGTGGTGGTGGTAGTTATTTTTTTACTTTCTGGCGAGGTGGCTGAATAATTAGCACATCAGGTGAAATGCTTTGTGAGATTTCTTCTGCCTTTACATTCTGAGTTCAAATTCTGCTGAGGTCGACATTGCCTTTTATCCTTTCAGGGTTGATAAATTAAGTACCAATGAAACACTGGGGTCAATGTTATTGACTAATACCCTCCCCACAAAAGTTTATTAGAAAGGATTAATTTAAATTTCTTAAGAGATTAACAAATCATGCAATTGTGTATGAACAATTAGCTAAAGCTAAATCCATTTGAAGGTTTAACCCTTTACCAATCAGATTACTTTGTCAAATCTAATGCTTACTTATTCTCATAGCTTTGAATTAATCTCGTATTATCTCACAGCTTCAAAATTTTCATGATGTGATTATGATTGTTTATTTTTAGAATGACATTGTAGGGTAGGTGTGAGAAGCTGGATTTGGTCAGTTTAACTCTTTAGCATTTAAACCGGCCTCATCCAGCCCAAATATTCTATCTTTTAACCCTTTAGCATTCAAATTATTCTTTCAAATGTACTGCTTATTAACTCGCATTGTGTTGAATTAATCCTGCATTATCTCATAGCTTTAAAATTTCAATGATTGTAGTTGCTTATTTTTTTTAATAACCATTGTAAGGTAGGTGGGAAAAGCCAAATCTGGATAGTTTGGACATAGGTTGTCTGGGCCACAACATAGTTCCAGGATATTTAACCATCTAGCTGACAGTTTTACAAGATGTGTAACTGTTTAGTTCATAGTTCTATAAGGCATACAAGCTGCTGGGATTGGAACTCCAGTCCTTACGATCATAAGCTGAATACCCTAACCACTATGCACTCCCATACCAGTGGCACGTAAAAAGCACCATTTAAGCATGGTTGATGCCAGTGCTACCTGGCTGGCCCTCGTGCTGGTGGCATGTAGAAAGCACCATACAAGCATGGTTGATGCCAGTGCCACCTGGCTGGCCCTCGTGCTGGTGGCATGTAGAAAGCACCATACAAGCATGGTTGATGCCAGTGCCACCTGGCTGGCCCTCGTGCTGGTGGCATGTAGAAAGCACCATACAAGCATGGTTGATGCCAGTGCCACCTGGCTGGCCCTCGTGCTGGTGGCATGTAGAAAGCACCATACAAGCATGGTTGATGCCAGTGCCACCTGGCTGGCCCTCGTGCTGGTGGCATGTAGAAAGCACCATACAAGCATGGTTGATGCCAGTGCCACCTGGCTGGCCCTCGTGCTGGTGGCATGTATAAAGCACCATACAAGCATGGTTGATGCCAGTGCCACCTGGCTGGCCCTCGTGCTGGTGGCATGTAGAAAGCACCATACAAGCATGGTTGATGCCAGTATCACCTGACTGGCCCTCGTGCTGGTGGCACGTAAAAACACCATTCAAGCGTGGTCGATGCCAGTGCCACCTGACTGGCTCTCGTGCTGGTGGCACATAAAAAGCACCATACAAGCATGGTTGACGCCAGTACCGCCTGACTGGCCCTTGTGCTGGTGGCACGTAAAAAACACCATTCAAGCGTGGTCGATGCCAGTGCCACCTGGCTGGCTCTCATGCTGGTGGCACATAAAAAGTGTCCACTACACTCTCAGAGTGGTTGGCGTTAGTAAGGGCATCCAGCTGTAGAAACCTTGCCAGATCAGATTGGAACCTGGTGCAGCCTTCTGGCTTGCCAGTCCTCAGTCAAACCATCCAACTCATGCCAGCATGGAAAGTGGACGTTAAACAACAACAACAATGATGATGATGATAGCACACCTCAGTTTAGTGCTACACTCCATTGACTATTTCCTTATAACTTCCTTAATAATTTGCATATTTATTTTAAATACATTCGGACAAATTCCAATCCACCAGAATATGTTAAGAATAAATATGTAAATGATTGGTTTGATTCTTGCTGTTCCCTATGCACGTGACCAATTTATTATTGGTCAATAGATTTCAGCATGGATCAGCAAACAATTTGTTTGCTGAAAGTATAAACAAGAGCTTTAAACTCTTGTTAGATTCCTTAGCTTGGGAGCGGGGGACTTTTACTGCTGAGACACAATGATGTCGAAACACTGGGTGTTCGAGAGTCCCTCATGCTTAATGAATTGAGTTTCAACACATATTTGTTGTAAAAGAGAAGTTGTTTTCCTCTGACGAAGCATAACAACAAATAGCATATTCACATTCGAATAGCATTAAAAGCAAATTTGCAAATCATTGTTCTGGTTCTTGCTGTTCGTCATGCGTGTAACCTTGTATTTCTAGATTCAATATAATTTATGCCTTTTTTCCCCAGAAATATGTTTAGATGTCAATTGTAGAAGTTATAATACAAAAAAAAAAATTCTTTTCTCTGGTTCAGAAAGAAAAATGTATACCTCTTTAACTGTTGAATAGCTTGCTCGTGAATGTCACATTCTTTTTATGCTATTCACAAAATTTATTGCATAAATTTGACAAAAAAAACTAAAAAATTTTTTATGTATTTGTCACCTTGGCGTAGGAGTGGCTGTGTGGTAAGTAGCTTGCTTACCAACCACATGGTTCCAGGTTCAGTCCCACTGCGTGGCACCTTGGGCAAGTGTCTTCTACTATAGCCTCGGGCTGACCAAAGCCTTGTGAGTGGACTTGGTAGATGGAAACTGAAAGAAGCCCATCGTATATATAGATATATACATATATGTATGTGTGTGTTTATGTATATATATATATGTATATGTTTGTGTGTCTGTGTTTGTCCCTCCAACATCGCTTGACAACTGATGCTGGATGAATATGTGTGTATGTGTGTGTGTGTGTGTGTGTGTATATATATATATATATATGTATATATACACACACACACACACACACACACACACACACACACACACAATCAAAGATACTTAAACCCTATATATATATATATATATATATATATATATGCACAACATGTATACACTTATATACACAAACTCTCTCTCTCTCTCTCTCTCTCTCTCTCTCTCTCTCTGTGTATATATATACACACACACACACACACATACATACGTTCACCTATTTGTTTTTGTATTTACATGCACAAATGAATACACACACACACACATACGCACACACGTCCACATATATCTGGTGTCCCGCACATAAAATCCTCTTTTATACTGCATTAACGTTGATTGTTCTGTTACAGGACATTGTGTGTGTGTCTGTGTCTGTGTATGAAAACACATTCAATACACAGTCTCTATATTTAAGAGAACGCATTCAATACATGTTTTGTTGTTTGTCAATTAGTTAGCATTACTACTACTACTACTGTTATTACTACTATTCCTACAGAGCCTACCATTAAGATTTGATCGTTTCAGTGTTTACTCTGTGCACACACACACACACACACACACACACATTCTGTCTCTCTCTATCTTTCCCCTCTCTCTCTCTCTTGTTTATCATGTTTTAATGTGTTTCCCTCTCTCTCTCTCTCTCTCTCTCTCTCTTCAGTTGCCATTAGTGTATGTAGCAGATAAGAGGACCCACTGCAAGCATCAATAACCAAGAGCAGCATCCGCCTCACACCACAACCACTACCATCATCGTCGTCATCATCATCATCGTCATCATCAGCGTCAGCCATTTACTGTTGTAAACAACAACATCAACACTACTACTACTACTACTACTACTACTACTACTACTTTTTGGAGTAATCTTTCTCTTTATATATATATACCTGTTTCTGTGGAAGATTAATGTTTGAGCACGTGTGTGCGTATAAAGAATAAAGGTGGAGCAATCAGGCAAGAACTTGAATCAGGACCAGATTAAAGGGACAGATAAGAATAAGAATTAACTTAACCCCCACCACCACCATCAGCTAACCAACAAAAATGTAAGACCCCCCCCAAAAAAAATAGATAACCCCCCCCCTAAAATCTACAATAATCTCAAAAGGCCTTTTCTACTCAGGCCTTCACCACCACCACCACCACCACCACCACCATCATCACTGGCAGCAGCAGCAGCAGCTGCAACAGTGTTAATTAATGCTGCTGTTTGTGTAATTTGTAAGTCTTGATGCAAGAAGTCTCTCTATCACGACCCTCTAGACCCTAAATATCCCCCCAGACTAAGACCTGACCCTGTCACGAATCTTAACAAATATTTGGGTATTTCTGAGTGATAAAAGGACCCAGCTGATCCATTTTTGAGAAAGGGTTTCTTTTTGTTCCCTAACTTATTCTCCTGTCGTTGTCCAACTCTTTCTTATCTTTTTCCCGTTTGTCCTGAGCAGAACCTATGAAGTTATTGTTGATGTTGTTAACGTCATCACATAACTAATTCAATTATTGATTTTTCTGACCTGTGTTCTCGTTCTCTCTCTCTCTCTCGTTCTGCTTGTTTGGATTAAACTGGACCTGTCTTGCTTTAAAAAAATAATAATAATAATAATAATAGAATTTGGTAAACTGAGCAGCCAGCCGGCTTTCTGTGCTGTTATTAGAACAATAAATAACAACAACAATATCTTAAGCAGTGAGATTGTCAACGACAACAACAACAGCATCACTCTTGCTCCACCTTGCCTGTCCCACCTCTAAAAAGGAAAGTAAACGTGAAGAAGAAAAGGAAGAAAAGATATTAAAAAGAACAGGACGAGGAATTCACAAAAAAAAAATTACAGAATAAATAAATAAATAAAATCATTTAGTCAAAAAAAAAAATTGATTGAAGACAAGAGGAAGTGGAATAAAAACAAAAATAATAGTTTTTTTTCTCTGAAGCTATTTATCTGATGGTAGGTCAATCAGAACAGAAGCAACAACAATAATTAATACCAGAGAATAGTTGTCGTCGTCATCACCATCACCACCATCATCATCGGCATCATCATTGACGCTCTTTGGTCGCTACAGCAACAGAAACCTCAGCCATGTGAAGAAAGAAAGAAGGACAAACAAACCGACCAGCTGCCACATCGATAATAATAAGAATATTAATAATAATATTAATAACAACAACAAAATAACAGCAACAATAACAGTTGCAACCACAAGAAGCTTGCTCCAGCTTGGCATGGCTGACAAAACTGGAGCCATCGTAGGTGATTAGTGGTGGCAGTTGTTTAATTTTTCTGCCTCTTCCTCGGCCCTTACAGCCGTTTCAAGCACAAACTGGTACCACTGGCAATTCATTCAGCTTTGCCCTGCGAGGATTAAGTTGATACTATAGTAATAATAATAATAATAATAAGTTGTTATTATTATTATTATTACTATTAATATTAGCAAGTAATAGTAGTAGTATTTATAATCAATTTTTCTTAAAAATAAATCCTGGAGATAAAGTTTAATAATACCCTCACATGTCCAGAGGAAATATTAGAATCACAGCGGAGGTCTGTGCCGATTGCTCGGCCCCTGGTAAGTACACCTTTTTTTTATCATATTTTTCTGTTTGCTTTGTTTCAGTCATTGGACTGCTGCCATGCTGGGGCACTGCCTCAAAAGGTTTAGTTGAAAAAAAATAATTGACCCCTGTACTTAATGCTTTTTTTTTTATGTCTGGTATTTATTTTATTGGTTTCTTTTTTTCTCTGCTAAGGTATAGGGATGTAAACAAACCAATACCAGTTGCTAGGTGTTTGTGTGGGGGTAACAAGTGTTAACATGCACACACACACACATGCACTCACAAACTTCATATCAAGATAAACAACACATGATCTTGCAGGTGGGGCCCAGTTAGAATTTTCTTCAGGCCGAGTAGCCCATCCCACTCAAAAGGTCCCTGAATAAGGGTTGTTTAAGGATGTTGAATGAAACACCCATGTTTCCAGAGGTGTATTATCCAAACCCCAAAGAATTCCTCTCAACACATGGCTATGATGCTCCCCCACTACTTCTGCTCATGATCAGAGACACACACATCGTCAGCCACCAAGGGACATAATCAACTGGTTAAGCTCAAACAACTGACAAGCAAATCTGTGGTATTGAGCAGAATATTTGCTGAAGCCCATCTTTTATACCAAGATATTATTATTATTATTGACTGAGAGAGCAATGCATGCTATAAAAGTGACACTGGGGTACAAATATGCGAAGCCCAGTATACATATCATATCTACCCATCTGATGGGGGTGCACCAGATGCATCTCAACCATATTATTATTATTAATGTCGAATTCTGCCGAGGTTGACTTTGCCTCTCATCCTTTTGTGATTGATAAATTAAGTACCAGTAACACACTGGGGTTGATGTAATCGTCTAGTCCCCTCCCCCAAAATTTCAGGCCTTGTGCCTTTAGTAGAAAGGATTATTATTATTAATTATTATTATTAATTATTATTATTAATTATTATTATTAATTATTATTATTAATTATTATTATTAATTATTATTATTAATTATTATTATTAATTATTATTATTAATTATTATTATTAATTATTATTATTAATTATTATTATTAATTATTATTAAGGTGGCAAGCTGGCAAAATCATTAGTGTATCAGAAAAACTGGTTAGTGGCATTTCGGGGTTGATAAAATAAGTACCAATTGAACACTGGGGTCAATGTAATTGATTTACTCACTCCCCTGAAATTGCTGGCCTTGTGCCAAATTTGAAACCATTATTATTATTATTATTATTATTATTATTATTATTACCTCTGCCTTTAGCAAAGGCAGAGGTATTGTTTTCAGTTCTGTTTGTTTGTTTGTTTGTCCATGGACAAGATATCTCAAGAACCGCTGGATGGATTCAGATGAAACTTTCAGGGATGTTTGGCCTCATGACTGGCACGAACTGATTAGATTTTGAGATCAATCCGGTATTGGAGAAGGATTCTGGATTATTTTTCTGGATTTTTTAACTTAATTTTTGAGAGCAGTCGGGTTCATTTTTAGTATTCTCATTTGTGAGAGCAGTGGAGTTTATTTCAGATATTCTCATTTTAAAAACCATCTCTAGTTGATCGTTGAGAGGATATTGATGTTGCCTTGGCGGAGGTTTGCACTCTCTGAGTGCTCTTGTTATTATTATGTTTATATCCTGGATTGGTTGTTGTATGGAGGGCAACAAGTGCTGTTAGTAATTAGCCAAGTTAATTAATCTCAGTTTTAAGAGATTTAGGATTAAGTATATTTCAGGCGGTTAGCACTGCTAAGGAGGTGGGGTGTGGAGTCTGTAAGCTCTTACTTCAGTTTACTGGTGGTTGAAGGAATGGTGTGTTAGTCTGTGGCCTCATTTTGACACCTTGGTAATGCTATTAGAAAAAAAGGCATGAATGTCTCAACAACTCTTCTGTCTCAGACACATTCCTCTCTCTCTCTCTCTCTGAATAATCAGTGGTGTTGGTCGCTTGTTTTTATTTGTTTCTAATCACAGAGTTGAAAATATATGGACTCTGCATTTAAAGGCAACTTGCTAAAGGGTAGACAAGAAGAGTCCTTGTAGACAATTGGTGGTTGGTGTGGTGGGAGTCACAGACATTCCGACTGCGACCATCCCATCAATATTCACACACTGTATCCAGGACTACATCAGAACATTTCCTTGTACAATGTTTAATATAGAAAGTGATTTGGTTGGTGTTTCTAGCAGCAGAAGAGTCCTAGTAGACAATTGCTGGTGGTTGTGGTGGGAGTCACTTGTTTAGCTTCAGGTCAGCTTTATTGAAGCATACTTACGAAAAGACATTCTAATTGCGACCATCCCATCCATATTTACACACTGTATCCAGGATAATATTGTTTCTGTTTACAATGTTTAATATAGAAAGTGATTTGGTTGCTGTTTCTAGGAGCAGATCGAACAGCAGCTGATAGGCTCACTTATTGGCATTGATCAGTGGATTGATCTGCTATTGATTATTAATGTCTGGCCGTACTTAATGTAGCCAGTTGGGTCAGTTATAGTAGTGTAGGATAGTGCTGGGATGGTGAGGAGTCCTGTGGCCTCTGAGGGTGTTGGTGGGGAGTCCTTGTGGACCCTGGTGATGGCGGGGACTCCCTGTGGCCCCTGGTGATAGCAGGGAGTCCCTGTGGCCCCTGATGATAGCAGGGAGTCCCTGCGGCCCCTGGTGATGGCGGAGACTCCCTGCAGCCCCTGGTGATGGTGGGGAGTTCCTGTGGTCCCAGGTGACAGCAGAGAATCCCTTTGGTTCCTAGTGGTGGTGGCGGAGAATACCTGTGGCCCCTGATGGCAGCTGCAAGGAGTCCTTTGGGTCCTGTTGGTGGCGGGGGAGTCCTTGTGCCATATTACATTACAGTAATACTAATCTCGTCACAACAGTAAGATGTAATGCGAGGAACATGTAACAACTATTTCCAGCAGGTCAAACAACCACATTGAAGCTCCTTCATCGGTTTGAAAGGTCATGGCTGTGTTTCTCAACCATTTTTTTTTTTTACCTATGGACCTCTTTGATTCCTGTTTTACTCGGAGTACTGACAATTCAGCGCATGTAATATATGTAATTCTTTTTGTATGTTTTATATCTTTACTCATTTTTAAATAAATAATTGGAATTTTTCCTTATTTTTTCATCATCCCAAACATAACCTCTACCTGAGTTCAACAAGATACCCTGTGCTGAATCGTCATGTCACGTTTTACTCAGATGGACACACACACACACACACAGAAAAGAATTTTGATTGCCAGACTCCTCAATGAAAAATTATAGAACTTTAGTTTGCTAACCCCTCCCACCAGTACCCCACCCCACCCCACCATTCTCCTCCCCTTCCCCTTCTCCTTCCTCACCCCTTACATTCTTTCCTTCTCCTATATACACCCCACCACCACCACCACCATCTCCACATACATGCATGCTTCTAAAGTTTTTCTATCAATTCCATAATTCCAACTCAAATTTCAAAATATCTCTCTTAATAGTGCTGACAGAACAGAATAATCACAAAATTGGAATTAAAACGAAAAAAAATAAACGAGAAAGTCTAAGATTCTTTATCAGCATTTCCTTTGCTTCTGTTTCTGCCCTGCTAAAGTTAAGACTTACCACCTGCTCCAAGAGATTTCTTTGATTCAAGATGTAGACCATACTACCACCACCACCACTACTAATGATTATGGTGATGATGATAATGTTTCTACTATAGGCACAAGGTCTGAAACTTTGAGGGAGAGGGGCTACTTGATTACATTGACCCCAGTGTGCACCTGGTACTTATTTCATTGACTCCAAAAGGATAAAAGCCAAAATTGACCCCGGTGGAATTTGAACTCCAAATGTAAGGATGGGCGAAATATTGTTAAGTGTTTTGTCTGGTGTGCTAAGGATTCTGCCAGCTCACTGCCTTAATAATAATAATAATAATAATTATAATAATAATATTTATTTCTTTATTGCCCTCAGGGGGCTAAACATAGAGGGGGACAAACAAGGACAGACAAAGAGATTAAATAAATTACATCAACCCCAGTGTTCAACTGGTACTTAATTTATCGACCCCAAAAGGATGAAAGGTAGTGTCAACCTCTGCAGATTTTGAACTTAGAATATTAGTAATCTTTTCTACTATAAGCACAAGGCCTGAAATTTGGGGGAGGGGGATTGTCGATTTCATCGACCCCAGTGCATAACTGGTACTTATTTCATTGACTCCCGAAAGGATGAAAGGCAATGTCGACCTTGGTGGAATTTGAACCTTGGTGGAATTTGAACTCAGACTGTAGCGATGGGCGAAATACCACTAAGCATTTCGTCCAGCATAGTAACAGTTCTGCCAGCTCACAACTTTATTCAGCTAATAATAATAATGTCATCATTATTAGGTATGGCTGTGCGGTTAAGAAGCTTGCTCCCTAACCACATGGTTTTGGGTTCAGTCTCACTGTGCAGCACTTTGGCCAAATGTCTATGACAGTCTTAGGCCAACCAGTGCCTTGCAAGTGAATTTGGTTGATGGAAAGTGTGTGTGTGTGTGTGTGTATTTGTTCTCTCCACCTCCAGCACTGCTTTGCAACTTGTGTTGGTTTATTGACATCTCTGTATCTTCAGCTGTTCGCCAAAAAGAAAAGAAGAAACTGCTAGAATAAGTACCAGACTTGAGAAAAAAAAAAGAACAAAAGCGAAAAGTACTGGACTTGGTTTGTTTGACTGAACTTTTCAAGGTCGTGCTCCATTATGGCCACAGTCTAATGCCTGGAAAAATAAAAATAAAAGTATTCTTGTTATTGGTAAAAATTTTGGTGGATTTAACTTCTCTTTACTTTGTTTCCCAGAATTGATTTAAATTTAGCAGCAACCAAATATTGGGAATCGTTAAAAATTATAATTATTGTTACTAATGTAATTACAATAATCTACTGTACCTATTATCATCATCATCATAACTGTTATCACCACCGCCGTTCTCATCACTATTATCATCATCATCACCACCACTGTCATCATCATCATCATCATCATCATCACCACCACTGTCATCATCATCATCATCACCACCACTGTCATCATCATGAGGTCAATGGGTTCAGAGAATTATTAGTGTCAAATGATATTCCTTGTAGTATTTTTAGATTGGGACTTCACAATTCCGAGTTCCTGTCTTTTATCTTTCCAGGGGTTGGGACAGGGGCGGGGGGGTTTTGGGTGGTATGTCAACGAAATAAAGTACCAGTCAAATACAACAGGTTGGTACGGGTCAGCTGTACATCATTTTAACCCTTTGCCTGTCCAAAGCACTAACATCTATGCTCGTTTTCCCCACTTCTAATTAGCCCTCATTTTATATATCATCATCACCATTTAATGTCAGTTTTCCATGCTGGCATGGTTTGGACAGTTTGATGGGCTGGCACATCAGAAGTCTGTACCAGGCTTCACTGTCTGTTTCGACATGGCTTTTACTGATGGATGCCCTCCTTAATACCGACCCCCCCCCCTTACACATCAGACTGAGTGCTTTTGTTTCATAAGTCTTCAGTCACTTTGGTAGTTGCAAAAAAACTCAAAACCAATATTAAGCAGTATTTCTTCCTGCTCTTCATATTCTGAGTTCAAATCCTGTCGAGGTCAGCTTTCAGTTCCATTTCTCTAGGGTTCATAAAGTACCAGTTACGTGCTAGTGTCAATGTAATTGACTCATCCCCCTCCCCTCAAAATTGATGGCCATGTATCTAAATTAGAACCAGTTAGCATTATTATCACTCATTATAATTATTTGATTTTCTATTATTTATTTCCCTATAATTATATAAATTACAATAAAAAAGGAAATTAATAAGAGAAGAGCAGACAGGAAAGAAGGGCAGCGGTTGGATTGCTTAAGTTGTGAGTGTGAAAGCATGTGGAATCTGTTGTCTCGAAGCCGAGAGCATCTTAGATGTTTTTGTTTGGCCCAGAGGTTCTCAACCAGGGTACATATGACCCCTGGGGATTCATGCAAGCAAAGTAGTAAACTGGGTGTCCACAGCTGGTATTTTAGGGATCCATGAAAGAATTTTGCTTCAGGTATATTTATTGAGGGGAAACATCGAGGTGTCCTTCGCTAATGTTTTGCACAGTTTGACATGTTTTCAGCCACTGAAACCTGTTCTCTCAGAGAGTTCTTTTGTGAACCTGAACAAGGCGCAGGGGTAAGGATGGAGTGTGGTAAGAAGCTTGCTTCCTGACCACATGGTTCTTGGTTCAGTCCCACTACCTGGCACCTTGGCCAAGTGTCTTCTACTCTAGTCTAGAGCTGACCAAAGCCTTGTGAATGGATTTGGTAGATGGAAACTGAAAGAACCTCATTGTATGTATATATATATATATACACATACACACACAGACATATATGTATGTATATATTTATGTGTACATGTCTTTGTGTCTGTCTCCCCTCATCACTGCTTGACAAGCGATGTTGATGTGTTTACATCCCCATAGCTTAATGGTTCGCCAAAAGAGTCTGATAGAATAAGTACTAGGCTTATAAAGAATAAGTCCTAGGGGTCAATTTCTTCAACTATAAACAGCCTTTGAGGCGGTGCTCCAGCAAGGCCGCAGTCAAATGACTGAAACAAGTAACATAATAAAAAGCTAAATTCCACTGATATCGGAATAAATAATCTTTACAGAGTTTACGACGAAGAGATATTGGCTTTTGGTTACATCTCTCCGTCACTTTTGACAGTTCTCAGGTTACCTCAATTTCCTTCACAGGGATGAGAGACAATAAGTAAATGAGTGCCGAAATAACCTTAGCAGGGTGTTAAGATTACACATACTAGTGGTGGAAGGACGATATTGCTACTTAAAAGACCCTGGGTATTGTTGATGATGGCGGTTAGAGGGAGCAAGATAGGGGACAGTGTGTGGAGTGATGTTATATAATGAGATTGGCTGAGAAGAAAAGACTTGGTCTGTAAAAGATGGACAGGAGTAGGTGGTTAGCAGTCAGAGCACCTGTGAAAATAAAATTCCTTTCAAGTGTTTAGAAAAGCCGCCCCACCCACCACCACCACCTGCCATGGGTGACCTGATAAGCAGTGGAAATGGGTGTTCTTGTAGTATATTAGCCAGGGGGTAAGGATAGAGTGGTGCTGACAGATAGAAAGGTCTTTCAGGAAGCTGTAACCTTGACTAGCAACAAAAGGATTCTTTCTCTGAGTGAAGGGGCAGCTTTTTTGGTGTTTGAAGTGTGTGATGTGCGATGCTGCGTGGTTGAGTAACACAGGCATTGAATATAGGGGATGTGTTAAGGGCTGGAGTGGAAAGAAGGTGGGTATGTGCTGCTGAATGCTTTTCCATTTTCCTTTAGCCCTTGGACTCATAAGACCTGGATAATGGAAAGCTGGGAGTGGATAGAACTAATGAATGGAGAAGATCAAAGAAGGCGTGGGTAGAAATTGGTGAAAGAGAGAGCTGGTCTCAGGATGTTGAACCTGACGAATGAGATAACAAAGGAAGGCAACAAGTGGGAGATGTTGTGCTAGGGAAGACCTGTCCATTCCGTGCAAGCTTGGCAGAACAGACACGAAAATGATTACACAGAGTTGTATGAATGTGTTTTGGTATTAGTATAGACGTGATTCATGTTGATCGAGACACAGACAAACAGACAGACATTGTGCAATTTCTGTTTACTTTCTCTGTCTTCATCTTTATATTAGAGGAAGATGAGACTCAGTGTGTGTGTGTGAGAGAGAGAGAGAGAGAAAGAGAGACGGTGGTGTGGGGCAGTGTAAATAGCTATAATGGTATTCTACTTGACTAATCAATTAAACATTTCTTGGTTATGTGAGTCACAATGATTGTTTCTTCTTCCCTTTCGTTTTCCTTCTCTCTCTCTCTCTCTCTCTCTCTCTCTTCTTATCTCCCCACTATTATCTTTGCTCTCCTATCATGTCTTTCCCCCTCATCTAACTCTTCTTCCTAATTCTTCCACCACCCTCCACACACTCTTAACCACCACCACCACCACCACTTCACATTTCATAAAAAGGGTTTCCCCTCCCCCCATTCCTTTCACCAGGTCTTTTTGGGCAATTCCCTCTTCCTCCTCTCCTGTGAAACTCTACTTCTCACCACTGGTACCAGCGGCCCTCTAAACCATCACCATCACCACCACCACCACCACCACTAACCACTACTCTCAACTACTTCCACAGTAGTAGTAGTAGTAGTAGTAGTAGTAGTAGAGAGAGGAGCAGAGGAAAACAGTAATGTCCATTACTATTAACCCTTACTGATCCCCACCTCCCAAACCACTACCATCATCACCACCTACTTTCACTATCAGCACCACCACCATCACTATCAGCTCCATCATCACCACCATCTCCACTACTGAAAATATGACTCACCTCCACCCCCTCTCCCCAGCCCACACACAACCCTCATCTACTGCATCATCGTCATCATGTTCTCAACTGTCCCTGTGAATGTTTCCCTCTCCGGTTCGCCCACCCACCTTATTTATTTTACTTCGTCCCTATCCCTCCCTTGCCCCCTCCCCTCATCGTGTTTACATCCATCAGCCATTTCATGGAATTCTGCTGCACCCTGGGCCAGTGACAGTAAATGTGCATTGCTGTGCATGGCGATGCTGTCATGCACATGTAATATCCGACTGCCTCTTCTTGCTGCTCTGTAAAATAACTATACACATATGTGCATGTGTGTGTGCATGTGTGTGTGTGTGTGTGTGTGTGTATATGTTGCCTTTCAGTTCGTTTTTTTTTTAATATTTTTTTTTACTACATATGCATTAATCATCATCATCATCATCATCGTTTAACATCCCTTATCTGAATCATTATTATTTGCGATGTGTATAATATAACATGATAGATATTTTCCGTAATGTAGAATTGAAATCAATTTAGTGAATACTTGTTAACAAGTGGATGCTGAGTGGATTAAAAAAAAAAGATAAGAAATAAATAAACAGTCAATAATATGTTGAAGTGTCGACATAGCGTGGGTGTGTGGTAAGAAGCTTGCTTCCCTACCAAATGGATCCTGGTTCAGTCTCACTGCATAGCAACTTGCGCAAGTGTCTTCTACAACACCCTCGGGCTGACCAAAGCCTCGTGAGTGGATTAGGTAAACAAAAACTGAGTACCGCATTAGAAGTACTCAGCACAAACACGCATACACACACACTGTCAAGTGGTTGGTGTTGGGAAGGGCATCCAGCTGTAGGGACCAAGCCAAAGCAGACTGGGACCTGGCGCAGCTTGCCAGCTCTGGTCAAACTGTCCAACCCTCGCATTATCTGCGACCACTGATGAATAAATCAGTGATAAACAATGGTAGATGTCTTATTAGTCCTTTTAAATTTGGCTATAAAAACACAAGTTTTTAAAGGGTGTAGAGCAGTGTTTCTCAACCTTTTTACCCCTGTGTAACCTTTAAAATAAATTACATGTCTCAAGGAAGCCCTGCACAAAAGAAATTATATACCATAACTTTTTCATATTTTTTTTCATCGTAGTTCAAGTAGTAAATATATATATATATATATATATATATATATATATATATATATATATATATATGGAGTAGTACCTCGGTTTTTGAACAACTCTGATCACATATCGTGGTTTATCTCTGGTCTTTCTCATATTCATTTAATACAGTAGTACCTTGGTTTACGAGTGCCTCTGATCACGAATAGATCATGCTTTATATATATATATATATATATATATATATATATATATATATATATATATATATATATATACACATCTGTATATATACATACATACATATATATATAAAGCATGATCTATTCATGATCAGAGTTGTTCGAAAACCAAGGTACTACTCTGTGTGTGTGTGTGTGTGTGTGTGTGTGTGTGTGTGTATATATATATATATGGTTGTTGTATTTTTTTTGATAACATAATAGGTTAGATAGGATGATGTCTATATTACAATAACCAATGATATGTTGTGCATGTGTAGTAATATTACCATCATGAAATTGACATTAGCTTATCTCACTCTTTCTTGTGGAACCCCTAGAAACCTTTTGTGGAACGTTACGGTTCCGGGGAAGCCCAGTTGAGAAACACTGGTGTATAGGAATGAAGCTGGTTTCGAGCATCATCAGTTATCAGTTGGAGAGGCATGAAGGCAACAGCAGCATGATTTGATCTTAGAATATTAAACAATTTAGTCTGACGCCCTTACTGATTCTGTTGTTCCAGTGACCTTTATAATATACAGTAATAAGAGTACAGATTTTAGGAGAGGTGTGGTACCAGTTTTTAATTGATACCCTGGTGCTTAACCTAGTTTCGCCCTAGAACGGTGAACTTAGATCTGTGATGGCAATTTTTTTCTTTTTTCTTTCTTTTTCTTTTTTTTTTTGCTCTCTTTATTTTTCTTTCCTGGCATGTCAGAAATTTAATTTCTTTCATAATCCTTTTATTGAAGTGTCACTTTACATGTGTGCAGCGACACTTCAATAATGCAGTTGTTTCCAATGGCCATGTATCAAAACGATGGATTAGTTTACATAAAAACACTAGTCTGAATGAACAGTTAGGTTTTTTTTCTGATGAGATTTGAAATTTTTCAGTTTTTTTAAGTATTCAGCCTCAATTTTTTTTAATGTTCAGCTGAAATATATATATATATATATATATATATATATATATATATATATATTTGTTCATAGAAAAACATGTAATCGTTACCAATATAGCAAGAGATTTCACCGAAAAAGGTCTAAATTAGACTCCTTAAGGATCATTCTCAAATATAGCCTTATACAGAAATGTTGACATAGGAATAAATTTCAATAATAATGGATATTAGCGTCAGAACTCTCTTTTAAATTTAAAACTTTGGATATATATATATATCATCATCGTCGTCGTCGTCGTTTAATGTCTGCTTTCCATGCTAGCATGGGTTGGACGATTTGACTGAGGACTGGTGAACCAGATGGCTGCACCAGGCTTCAATCTGATTTGGCAGAGTTTCTACAGCTGGATGCCCTTCCTAACGACAACCACTCCAAGAGTGTAGTGGGTGCTTTTACGTGTCACCGGCACGAGGACCAGTCAGGCGGTACTAGCAACGGCCACGCTCAACATGGTGTTTTTTACATGCCACCTGCACAGGAGCCAGTCCAGCGGCACTGGCAACGACCTCGCTCAAATGATTTTCTAACGTGCCACCAGCACAAGTGCCAGTAGGCGACGCTGGCAAAAGAGACCAATGGAATAAGTAGTAGGCTTACAAAGAATAAATCCTGGGGGTTGATTTGTTCAACTAAAGGCAGTGCTCCAGCATGGCCTACGTGTGTGTGTGTGTGCAGGGGCGTAGCTAGGGTAAGTGGCATCCAGGACAAGCATCAAAACTGTGACCCCCACCCCCACCCCACCTAAAATGCAGTGCATGCATTTTGTGAGGTCAAGTAAGGAAACCCATTCTGTCTAGTTGCGTGATGGCAATAAGCAAAACAAACCCTGCCTTTTTAAATGGCTTAATTAGAAAAATTGGCCAAAATTGCACCCCCCCACTCCTGCTCAAATTGGCACCCAGGGCATGTGCCCTGGGTGCCCTACCCTAGCTAGGCTCCTGTGTGTGTGTGTGTGTGTGTGTGTGTGTGAATGCATGTCCACAACTTGTTTACAGCCTCCCAAATAATCACATCGCTGTTAACAGCACAGCAAGCACCAAGTTGCCTCCCCCGGCAACTTTCCTCTTGCCCCCCCAACCTCTTAACGCCTTACCTCATATGTTCCGTTCCTGTTATCTCACTAGGTGTAGCGAAGTGGGAAGCAGAGGAGGGGTGAGCTGAGAGGTTGTAGTCTTCTTCAGGTACCATCTTCTCATTCCTCATCATATTACTAGTCAACAGTGGCGGCGGTGGGGGGACGAAGGGGGTAGGTGGGTGGGAGTAGTGAGGGCAGACAGGATATCGGCGGTGGGGTGGCAGTGATGGTGGGGGAACAGAGTAGAATATGTGTGTGTGTGTGTGTAGGGGAATTGGTGGTGGTGGGCGTGGGCTGATGAAGTCTTTTCTGTCTTTCTACTTCTGCATGATTTTTTGTGTTTCTGACACACAAACCAACCCAACCCAACCCTGGCCCACTCCACTCCACCCTCTCACTCTCTCACCCCCTCTCTTACATATTGTCTCTCCCCTTCCTCCTCCACATCTCACCAGTAACTCTATGCCTTTTTTGTTTCTCTCTCTTTCTCTCTGCCAGCCTCTCACTGCAACCCTTTCGCTTGTCCCCTTGTTACTCCCTTCCCCTCCCCTCCCATCACTTTACTGCACATCGTTTTTACTGTTGCACCCTTTTTTCATGCATACACGTCACCACCACCTCCCTCTTTCCACTGTACCCTTTGGGGGTCTTTCTCTAGCCACCTCATTCTCTCTCTCTCTCTCTCTCAATTTTTGTCTCCACTTCTGTCTCTTTTCCTTTACCTTTCCTCTCTCTCTCTCTCTCTTACTGCATTCATTTATCTCTTTCTTTCTTACTATACTTCTTTCTCTCCCTCTTCTCTCTCTCTCTCTCACTGCACCTGTCTCTTATTTCCCCCCACCTCTCTCTCACTGCATCCCTTCATCTCTTTCCTCCACCTCACTCACTGCATCCTCTTGTCTCTCCCTCTTACTTCCCCCTCCCTTTTTGTCTCACCGTCACCCCCACCCTGTCACTTTCATTTTACCTCCCCCTTCTCTATCCCCACACACCAGCACTTCACACTTCTCTTATCTTCTCTGTCTATTTCCATCACATTCTTCTGTTCCTACTCCTACTGTCATCCCTCTTAGTCGGCTCTCTTAACCTTCTCTCTCTCTCTCAGCATTTACACCACCACCACCTATACCACCACACCGCCGCTGCCACCACTTCGACTCTTTTACCATCTTTTACCCCTAACCCATCACTACAAACCCACGCACAATCTTCCATCTCATCCTTTAATCTTCCATTTTGTCCCTTAACCCAGTTTCTGAGTGTTGCATGATGGGAAATAATAATGCTGGCAAGGAGGGATGTTAATAATGTGTGTGTGTGTGTGTGTGTATGTGTGTGGTGAAGAGAAATCTTCAGTTTATCTTTGTGTGTGTATGTGTGAGTGTATCCCTCATTTCGAATTATCTCTTAACGCATGCATGCACATGCGTGTGTGCACTTGCACGCGCACACATACATACAGACGAGCGTTATTCTCTTGGCCTATGCATGCACATGGTTGTATGCATATTTACAAGTGAGAACACATGTTCAAGCTTTTGCGCTTACATGCGTGCACATAGTTGCACAGCTACGGTACAAGTTTGAATATGTGTGTGTGTGTATGTAGGTTTATGTGTGTGCATGCATGTGTGTGTGTGTGTGTGTTTACATATACACACATGCACACACGTTTCTATATACATACATACATAAACATATATACCTTTGTGATCTTAGAAAAATGTTGCTTCCCGTCCACACCACCCACCTACTACACCTTGGCCATTATCATCTAGCCATCATCCTCATCATCACAATCGCCATTCCATTGTAGCATCCATACAATGTCTTCTCCACCCAGCCCACACCCATCTGTCTTCAATTCTATATTTTTGTTTTATGGTGACGTAGCTGCATGGTCGAGGGAAGAAGCTTGCTTTCCAACCACGTGGTTTCAGTTTCATTCCCACTGTATGGCACTTTGGATAAGGAATGTTTTCTGCTATAGCCCCAGGCCAGCCGATTCCTTGTTAGTGAATTTGGTAGGTGGAAACTGTATGGAAGCCCATCATACACACACTATCACACACACATACTTACATATATGTATTTTACGGTGGCACGTAAAAAGCACCATCCGAATGTGGATGATGCCAGCCCCGCCACCCCGACTGGCTCCTGTGCTGGTGGCACGTGAAAAGCACCATCTGAACGTGGTCGATGCCAGTGCCACCGGACTGGTTCCTGTGCTGGTGGCACGTAAAAAGCACCCACTACACTCTTGGAGTAGTTGGCATTTAGAAGGGCATCGAGCTGTAGAAACATTGCCGGATCAGATTGGAGCCTGGTGTGGCCTCTTGGCTTGCCAGTCCCCAGTCAAACCGTCCAACCCATGCCAGCATGGAAAACGGACGTTAAACGATGATGATGATGATGAAAAAATAAAGTAAATTTTGAATGCAGGATACCTGTGAAAACAGCCTGGGCAGCTACAGAGAATTGAACCCTACATAAACACACAAACACACACGCACACGTATATCTTTGTGTTAGTGTTTGTCACTACCCCTACCATTTGACAGCTGGTGTTGGTTTGTTTATGTCCCTGTAACTTTGCAGTTCAGCAAAAGACACTGAGTGGTCAGCTTTTGCCGAACGACCTGCACAAATAATTTGTTTATTGTGATCGAATATATTCATGTCGTATTTTAGCTCACTCTCTCCATCAAATCAATGTTACCTGAACAGGTGCACAACGTACCACGTGTCAGGTGTTGAAGTGATTGCAGACCAATGCGAGATGAAGTGTTTTGTTCAAGTGCACAACATTGTTCAAAATCGTGTTTGACATTAAAAAGCTATGATAAAATTGAAAATCATAATGAAAAATTTGTAATAAAAAAGTTTTAAAAAGTTGCCCACTGGAGATTCCCTGCGGTGAAGTGATGACAATGACCTTACTAGACATGGTCAGATTTTGTTTGTTCTTTCTTGGGATGGGAGTTGATAAAATATTGATATAGTACTTGGGAATTTCAGCTTCCTAAGGAGCAAATGCCAGCAACATAGATCAGAACCCCTTAGACCTCATGTCTTGAGCAATATCTTATAGCAGATTTTAGCTCTTTCCCCTCATTCTTTGGTCTCCAGCTTTCATAGAAAGGCCTTCACCAGATAGAAACCCCAGCTAACAATCTCTGTAGCAGACAGACTTCCTTGCTTTTTAAGCAGACATCTAAGTATGTGGGTTATTTTGCTCATAGTTGTTTTCATAGCAAATGTTTTTACACACAGTAGGGGCTGTTACCCTTCTCCCTTTACCTCTCTGGCACAGAGACAAAAGAATGGTACCAATCCCCCCTACATAGGTGGAGAAAGGGAGGTGCTCTCCAACAGCAGATATCAAAAAAGAAAAAAAGAAAGAAAGAAATTGCTTGCCTGTTGTCTGCAGGTATGTTACAGTTGAAGAAAGCTGTTAATCACGGACAGGGCCTTCCAGGTTTGAGTGGAGGGGAGTGTAGCAGGAGGGGTAGCATCCCTGCTGTGTGAAAACATTTGCTATGAAAAGCAAAGCAACCTATGTACCTGGCTGCTTCTCTCAGACAAGCAAAGGATGCTCTCTGGGAGTCCTTCTCATGAAAGGTGCTTCTGTGGAAGCTGGAGAGACCAAAGAATGATGGAAAGAACATGAGAGATTGCGAAAGACATGAGGTCTAAAGGGCTAATGGTCTTTGCTGCTGGCCTGTGTTTCTTGGGAAAGTGAAATTCCTTTATGCTTAATATTTAACCCACCCCCTGCTGGACCCCAGAAGGACGAAAAGTAAATCTGACATCACCCCTCTCAACCGGAACTAAACGGTTGGGGAGCAAGTTTCTTACCCACGCAACTGAGTTTTGATCTTTGTAGGATCTTTAGTTTCAAATTTCTGTTTTGAGATCAAATCCTGCCATTTCAGCCCCATGGCTTTATGTATGTATGCATGCACACACACACATATCTGTCTGCTCACCTACCCCCCTTACACAAACACACATACATAGAAACACACACATGCACACACTTGTACAGACACGTACGTAGAAACACACACTCACATACAAATGCACATGAACTCATACAAACACACGCACTCATATACAAACGCACACATGCAAATACTCACACACACACACATACAAATGCACACACGCATACGAGCACACACAAACACACACAGACACGCACAAACACACACAGACACGCACAAACACACACGAACACACACAAACACACACACATATATATATATATATACATATATATATATTCTCAATTTAATGCATTCCGAATGATAATGGCAAACTAGAACAATTATATGCAAAGCTAGAATGCTGCCCACCACCCCTGCTTTGTTTGCATCTAAATAGTTTTGTTATTGTGGTAATAAAATACATATTCAAATATTTTAATGATGTTATTCATAAACAGATGACATTAATAATGCTGCTGATGATGATGACGATATTAATATTAATGATGATAGATAATGACAGCATCTCGTGATCACGACCACAAAATTGGTCTCTCTCTCTCTCTCTCTCTCTGTCTCCCTCTCTCTCTCTCTCTCTCTTTCTCTCTCTCTCTCTCTGTCTCCCTTTCTCTCTCTCTCTCTCTGTCTCCCTTTCTCTCTCTCTCTCTTTCTCTCTCTCTCTCTCTGTTAAGCTGACCAACAAAAGTAATTGCTTTTGTTTCATATGTTCAAGTTTTAAATAATAGGAGCTAGTTTTATAAGGTTTCCCGATGTAGGTACAAATTGTGTATTGGTTGGAGTATTGTCCCACTGTGGGGAATCTTGCGCAAGTGTCATTTAACATGGCCCCAAGGCAACCCCATCTTTGCAAGTGAAACTGGTTAAACCAGGGCCCACAACAGAAAGTGTCCTCAATAGCCTTCTTGATACCAACCTGGCTGAAACCGCCTCTGGCTCTGTAGTACAAATGTCTTGTTTTCAAAAGTCCTGAATTAAAATCTTCCACCAAAACCTTAGTCACAATTTATGTTCCTAACACTAGCTTAATGATAACGAAGATATTTTACTAAATTCTTTGTTATATTTAAAATTAATTGAAAGAAGCACAGAGCATCTCAACAGAAATGCGGTAACGAAAGGGTTAATCAGATTGTTTTGAATTAATCAAGTATTACCTTGTACCTTTGAGATTACAATGATGTTTATTTGTTTAGGGTAGGCATGATGTTTTAGGGTAGGAGATTACATTGTAAGCCAGTTTGAACAATAAAACAAGTAGAATATTTCGCCCAGATATAGCTGGTTTAAATGCTAAAGGGTTAAAGTGTAGGGATGTGAGGTCCTAGTCCTGTCTCACCAAGGATTATTCAACCTCTTCAGTGTTGATGTTGTGAGAAAAAAATCCAACTAGTATACAATCTGTGAAGTAGTTGATGTTAGGAAGGGCATCAAAACCACAGAAACTACTTTCAAATAGACATCACTAGAGGGGAATGAAAAGAAAGACCGAAAATTACAAGGTGCAGAACATTTATAATTGATAAGATTGAGGCCAAAATGCAGAGAAATGCATGGCCAAATGCAGAGAAATGCATGGCCAAAATGCAGAGAAATGTATGGCCAAAATGCAGAGAAAACTGCAGTTGACAGAAATGAGTGATATTAATTTGCTGTCTAAAGTGTTCGAGAATACTGGAGGAAGTGAACTG